>NC_080190.1:109476690-109554190 GCF_030028045.1 Hippopotamus amphibius kiboko | reverse complement strand
GTTAACTGATGACTTCATGATTTCTCTTTTTGCTAAGTTACGTGAATTGTGAGGTTTTGTTTCTGTTTACTTGTCACACAGAGACGTAAATGCCTAATCTCTGTCCAGTGGTTCTGTTCTGTTTTGTTTTCCTCTGTTTGGTCTTTAGGGGTAGTTTTTCCCTCCATCTTTATTTCAAGAGTGATTCCTGTTAAGCAGATCTGCACATTCTTAGTTATTCATTTTTATCTTTATAATGAATGAAACGTAATAGCCAATGTCAATATCACGTTTAGCATATAAATTTAAGCATATAAATTGTCATGTTTGAACACAAGAGTAATTAAGTTTTCTTTAAGACCATTTTCTGATGTGGATTATAAAACCGTGTCTTCAAAATGACAGAATAACCAGTCAACTGGGTGGGAAAATTGATATTTAGAATGAATAAAGGGAAAATCACTAGCCTAGTGGTTTGGCTGTCTTACTTTTCGCTTGATTGTGTTGGCATTGTGTATACATGACTTGGGCGGAAGATTTTTTGACTTATTAATTTCTTATCACTCTGCAGCATATGTCTTAAACATAAGCATTTCTCTTGGCATCAACTTTAAGCTTATTCCCAGTGATATTTACATGTGTGACTATAAAATATTTCCACTGGCATTTTCTTACTAGTTAGCAGCTGTTACCACAGCCTCCAAACATCTATTAAATAAAGATTTGTTTGATAATACAGATCAATAGGAAAGTGATCACAAGGCTAGAAGTAAAAGTTTTAGGTGGATACAAGTACCTTGATTTCTAATTGGAAAATTGCAAAAACAGACAGGTTTTCAATAAGAACATTAGCCTTCAGTTGAATTCCATAAAGTATATTGAGTGTAGTTTAACATGTTTAATTTCAGACATCACCAACAGTAATCAGATAGGGATTTCACAGAATAATTTATTCCATTTCAATGGAATTTTCATTTTACTAGCTAGTAATCTCAAATATGTAAATGGTAGCCAAAGCTGGATATGATGCTTCAGTTAAGAATTTTTTTTTTTTTTTTTTTTTTGCCCATTGTTTCTTCTAGCATCTTCTTGCCAAATCTTCTGGAGCGCTTGTAATTTCCTCTGTACAGAGCCCAACAGGCTCATCAGCAGCAGAAGGTAAACATAATAGATGTGAGGAATTTCTGGAGATTTATGAGGTTTAGTTTTTTTGAAATGTACACTCTGTCTGGCTATGCTAGTACACGGCCACATGTGGACTCTATGAATTGAAAAATGTTATAAATGGGGCATCACTTACCCCTTGTTAAGAATAAAGTTTAGGAACGAAAGATGTTTTCTGTGAGAGTAAAGATTACGGGTTTCTGAATTACAGCAATGCAATGGAGATGAAAAGAAATAATAAATACTTTAAACCTTAAATTTTTAATCTTGGAATTTGATATGGATTCATTTTTCCCTTCATTGAAACATATTACATTTTTATCTTTCTGTACCTCCTTCAACTTCTCTGATTTCTATTTCTAATATTGGGGGAAAAAATGGGTATCTGTACAAAACATCCCAACAATATCAGACAACTTCTAATGAAGACTATTGACATTGCTGACATTTGGCATGATGTACTGCCAAAAAGGAAATTAAAAAGTACAAGCCATTATCCTAAAGACCATCTGTTTATGAAAATAGTTAATTTCACATCACTTTGTTGAGCATAAAAACAACCCCTGGTGAAGGACAGAATATGCCTTTCTCGTAGTCATGATAGTTCTGTTGCTAGTTAAAATGCTCCTTTAACTTTTTCAGGGCCTCTATTGATATTAATTAAGCAGTTTTAATGCTATAAACATCTCAAGCATTTGAGTGCAAATTCCTCTTCTATGCCAGGCATTTCTTTACGTCTTTTCTTTTACATATATCTTGCTAGCAGAGACTAGCACAGCATTAGTAGAAGAGCACAGAAAGGCCTCTTATTCCTGCCATTGTTTGCCAGTGGGGTTGCCTGATGGAAAGGCTTATAATCATAGTTGCAATTTTGTCCTGGCCCTACAAAAATGGCATCATTTTCAAGGACTTACATAAATGATAGCATGGATCTTATGGAGATAATTATTATTAAGAACATCACTTTAACCTGAATCACCTTCCACAGAGTGCTGGTAAAGGGAGAAAGGTAGTCTTTTATCAAAGGCATATTTTAATAAAAGCTCATCTGACTTTGGAGATGAACAGCCCTTGAAGTGTAGTTGCATGATGCATTTAAAATCAAAAGAACTTTGCTTGGTTGCCTCATGATTTTGTTTTTCCTGAACGATGGTGCTTCCAACCACAGCTTAATTACTAAAATTGAAATGCCAACCATTTGAATATATGCTTTAGAAGAATAACAGACCCTGGTGTTGTTTTCTTTTTAAAAAAAATATTGCTTTTTTTTATGTCTCTCTTCATTCAGTGATACCGTGAAGCTAGTCTAAAACTGGGAAAAGTGAATGTTTTATTTTGCTGCATTTTCGTGTAATATACATAAAATGTGTGTGCTCCTTGAAAGCATTATCGTATCTTTGAAAATAATAGTAAAGGTAACATACTTCAAAGCAGAGTGTAAAGTAGCCATCATTGGAAAACAACATTTTAATTATTAATGAAACCAAGATATTGCCTTGAAATGAAGATAGGCTTTTGTTTAGTTTTGTGATATTTTAAAACAAAGTAAATAATGACTTCTTTTCTCTAGCCCAATTCACATGGGGCCTCCAATCCTCAACGTGGTAAATAGAAATAAATATGTTAAAAATCTTAAATTAAGCAATTTGGTTATTTCCCACTTTTGTAAGCTCCATGTATGTTTCTCAACTCTGGTTATTTTGGAAGCAGGATTACTGCCTAGCAATTTCCTCTTGTCTGTGAAAATAATATATAGAAGGTGAAGTAATACAATGGTGTTAATCCAGCTTGTTAAAATAATCAGTCTCCTATGCATATAATATCTACGTTACTGTCTGTGCAGGAGTTTCTTTTTCTAGAACCATTCTTTATCTACCAGATTTCTTTTTTGACAAATGAGATTGGATTACTAAGTCACAGCTGTGTATGCCAGTTGATATATTGCTGTAGGCTTGATAATTGATAATAGCCCAGCACTTTTGGGGGGTTAATTTTTTTTTTTTAAGATATGAGAAAATAAGGCTGCCTGCTAGATTTTTTTCCATTTTTGTTATCTGAGTTTTACCAGGTTTAGACTAGTTATTGACTCAGTAAATGTAAAAAAGAATGTTGATATGCTGTCAATATTAATATAGATGTCAGACCAACACTGGTCCCTAATGTATGTAAGAGCAAGTATTTTTTACCTTGATACAGAAAAGCAGTCATGTGTGAGATTTAATATACATCCTAATCTGTCTTGTCATTGCTCTAGCCATGGGTGATGTGCTAATGTGTGGGCCACCATTTTCTTTTTCTCCTCACACAATGGACTACGTACCCATGAATGACAATCAAACTCCACTCTGTAATTATTTTGAGGACAGTTAGAAACACTGCAGGGTTACCTTTAGACTTAAAGTCTTTGACTTATTTAAACATCCAAGCAACATGTAATTAACAAAAGCAAGCATCCTTTAAATGTCCATTTTTAAGCATACTGAGAATTATTCTTTGAAAAAAATAAAAAACATTCATAAAATATTTTTATTATATTTAAATGTAATAAAATAACTGAATTGGCTTAAGTTTCTACTTTTCCCCAAAATTGTCCACATTTTAACAGAGTATGTCAATGTATTTTCTAATTAGCTTATCTTATATCCTCTTCCTTGATCACAGTTTGTGTCATGAAAATGACAATAAAATATGAAATATGTAACCTGCAGTTAATATCATTTAGATCTCTTCATTTCTAATAAATGCAAATATTTAAATTTAGTGCTACTTTTTATCCTGGGAAATATTTTATGAAATTTTAAAACCCTAAAAAGAGAGCCCAAATGAACATAATTTTTAGTTATTGGGACCAAAAATATAATTTTATTTACATAAATTATAATGTACTAGATATTTTGAATATATTCTTTAAATATTGTCTACAGAAGCTAAAGTAGCGCTGTGTATCATCACTCTATAATGAAAATTAAAAGCAGTGGTAAAATTTTGTCTGCAGATATTTACTAGCAAATATTACTTTAGAAATAATCCCATTGGGAGAGGGAAAAAAATCCCCCTATTTTTAGAATAAATGTTATAAATTTGCCTTCCTTCTTAAGTTTCCTACAAGTGGCTCTTCTTTTCTGAGAGTAGTAATATAAAGGCTAAATTGTTACCTTATGTTTTCATTGGGTAGGTTTGTGACCACTGACAGTTATAATTTACAAAAATTACAATGATTATGGACATTAACATACTTGACGGCAGCTGTTATTTTTATTTGAAATACAAAGACTTTCAGTGGGTACTGGACATTAAGATCTTGTCTATAGATGCCAAGTGAGGTGGAGAATCAAGGCAATTGTTCAAAGAGTTTAGACTAAGGTGGCATGTTTTTCTCAGTTCTGTGCATAGTTCAGACGCAAATGGTCCTTTAGCTTAAATGTTCTCTAGTTCCTTGGTGTATGTCCTTTGCTACTAAACTGGTTATCTATTGCCAATAAATCAATTCAGATTTTGACCCTGAATCTGAATGGGTTCACTGTGAATAAGAACAAAAGCAAATATTTGTTGGCCCTTGATTTCCTCAACTCATTTACTTCTCGAACAACTGCTATGTTGCAGGTACTATTAGTATTACTGTTTTACAAACAAGGAAACTGAGGCGTAGTGAGCTCAAGCCTATTTACAATTTACACAGCTCAGTTCTCCCAGTGATGTGGCAGGGGTTTGAAACACAGTCTGACTCCAGAATATATGCTTTTAACTGTACTCTGGAAAATAATACTCTATAGGGAAAGAACAGACATTGTGAGATAGAACTTAAGAAAAAATGGAAGGCATGTCCATGATAATCCCCTACTATTTGCAATCAATGACGAAAGTTCTGTTTGTCATTCTCTTCTTGCTTTTCCTCCACTCTCTATCATTCGCATCTGGGAAAACTACTAACCACATACAGAATAATTTCATATGGATACCTGATGGGAAGTCAGACATTGGTGATCATGCATTTTACTTTTTGAGTATTTTGGATAAAGAGATCATGTGAGCTTATAATATATAATTCAAAGGAATTTTTTTGAGGTAAGACGCAAACCCTAGGTAATATAATATAATACATGGTAGACACATCAAAGTGTCAAATCTTGACACTGTCTACATTTTAATAGTGTTGTCTTTTAGAATCCATAGTGTCCTGAGGTTTTATTTTAATATCTCCTGATAACTAAATCCTAAAAAAAAGAGATGTAAAAGGTGATATTCTGTCATTCTCCAGCTACATTGCTGGGCAACATGTAATAATCTGATCAAAGTAAAAAGACAAAAAAATCTGGATAATTGAATTTCAGTGGGTGAAATTTGGGACGGGGATCAGATTGCAATTCAAAAATCAGAAACCTCATGGCAAGAGTATGCCATCGTTCACGACACTTTTGAGGGTCGGTGTTTGTTTACCATGATGAAGAAAAGCTCAAAGCATGAGATTTATTGGCAGCAATCAATTATTGCAGGATTGCTGTCATTTTCTGGGAAAATCAAATGACCAACATATTTATTTGCTATAGATGGAGAGTCAAAATCTGTTGACCCTGAGTCTTGTAAATAGCATAATCACTATAAATACACCTTCTATATCCTATATTTTAACTATTTTGCATTGTTTTGATTCCACAAAAATTTCATGGACTCTTACTGGCATTCTTCTGGGTGAGACCCCAACAAAAAATGTCTTTGTATCCCAGGAATTTACAGTTTAAGGAAAAACTGTGATGAATGCAATCACGTGTTATAAAATGGGTAAAAACAGGGCTATGAGAACTCAGACACACAGGACTGAGAGAACCTTGAGTTTCAACAGGAGAAGGAAGTGGTTGGGTAATGATACTCCAGATGAAGTAAAACATGAAGCTTCCAAGTTTGGAAACCAAAGGATGTGTTAGAGAAGTCAATAGTGCAGTTTGGCTGAAACAAAAGGTACAAGATTAGGAAACAAGACTGGAAAGTATGACTGAAAGCATGACTCAGGCTTAAGAAAAGATAATTAATGATTAATAATGAGGAGGAGGAGGAGGGTATTGACGAGACCAGAGCTTATAAGCCCATCATCATTTTGAATACTTTACACAGATAAGCTCAGTTATTCCTCACAGTAATGGTAAGCAAGTGGTACCATTATATTCCTTATTTTACAAATCCGGATATTGAGGGTACCTTCGGGCTAAATAACCAGCCCAAGTTTACACAGGTAATAACTATCAGAGACCAGGAGGACCTAAAGAGTTTGGAATTTTATTATTAAGGGAATATATTAGGTTGGAGAGTGATATGGTTTTCCCTAGTTAGAAAATCTTTTTTACTCTCTTCCCAAAATGAGCCACATGCTATACTCTTCTCATATTCTTCACTGTGTAGTCCATATTTCCAGAAGCATTATTACATCTTCCTTTAGCAATTCTCTGTATCTTTTTGTAGGCTAGCATTCATTTCCCCTTTCCTCATAATTGCAGTCTGAATTGATATATATCCTCATCAGTGATCTTATCTGGTAGTTGTTGTATTATACAACTTAGCACTCAATTACATATTGAATTCTACTCTTTTTTTTAAAAAAATATTAAAATATAGTTGATTTACAATGTTGTGTTAGTTTCAGGTGTACAGCAAAGTAATTCAGGTAAATATATTCTTTTTTAGATTCTTTTCCATTATAGGTTATTACAAGATACTGAGTAGAGTTCCCTGTGTTATACAGTAGGTCCTTACTGGTTATCTATTTTATGTATAGTAGTGTGTATATTTTAATCCCAAATTCCTAATATTTCCCTCCCCCCCCCCCCAAATCTTATTCTTGCTTGTTAGTTTATACATTCTAGTTTTGCCTCTTGGCTCTCAGTTTGGATTCCAATATCTTTGAATATGTCTCCTGCTTCTAATATATCTCCTACAGTGTCCAATTTCTAGTAGGGACTCTGGTGGATTAACTCTAATGGTTTCTGAGTTAGTCCTGCTCAGATAGACCTTAAATACTGAAATGCCGTTGTGGGGTACTTGGAGACATATGACCACTGACTAGTTGAAATCGGATTTCTTCTGAATCAGTGCTGTCCAAAGTCACTTGTCGGGTAATCTATATGCTATCAAATTTAATAATCTCATTTTATCATCAAGAGCCAGGTTTTTCGTTCTTTGTCTACAATTAGAAAAAACGAACTATTAAATTTGAGGTTCTGGGGTTCGGACCGTATTGATTAAGTTGTTTAACCTGATCATCAGCACTGTGCTGCTTATTTTTTGATTGAACTGATCAGATTGATTATTTTAGCATATTGTCAACATTGCCTTGAGGGTTAAATCATACACTCTAATACAATAATTCATGAAAGTATTTATTTCATACCAGTGTGTTATTTTGTATTCTGGAAAATTTAAGACCAAAGTATTTATTTGTCATTATGCGAGTAGACAAAGAAATCAGCTGGCTCGATATTAAGTGACTTCCATTATTGCAGAGCTGTTGGCTCATGTTAGACTCAACTGACATACGATTGTAAAAGTCCTCAAAAGAGCAATCAGATGTTTTGGCCAAAATCCACTCCTGGATGAGTAGGAATTAATATCAAAGAGTGCACCAACAGACTGTTTTGACTATCTGCAAGATGGTAAACAAACATTTTGGCTAACTTCCGTCTTTTGATTATGACATAATAGAGCAATTTGAAAGAAACATTTGTATGAAGTGCTCTAATGGGGAATCATAGAGCAAAATTACCAAGGATAATGAGTGAGCCTTAGATTATATCTGTGTTGTGCAAAAACAATATTTTGTCAGGAAATAAACATGTGCATATCATGGATGGCAATTGTTTTTAGCTTCCTGCATTAATAAAGATAACTAAATGACTGCAGAATCTCATTTTCACTTTGTGCTGTGAAGACAGTACATTTAGCATTTAACCAGTTTAAATTGATTTATACAGTCAAAGTAAGCATTTCAGGACCAACACAGTTCCATGGGTCAGAATCATCTAGTTTATTCTTCTCCATTAATCAAATTACTTAGATAATTACCAAATCTCCATTTCAATTTGTGGATTTGAGATCGGAATTATCTTGATTTGTTTGTGTAAGGTTTTAGAAGTTTAATTTCTATGCTATTAATGGAACTGAAAATAGTGTTAAGTTATTTTAGAAATAATAGACTGTTCCATTAGTGTCTTTGTAGCCTGTCATAGAAATATGTAAATATATGTGCATATGCATTCGGAAAAATAATTTTTCAAATTCTAATGCAGAACTGCATCTTCTGAGACTTTACAGTTTACTATGTAAATAAACATTTGGATTTCACTTGGAATGTATAATATTTTCTTGACTTTGTTTCAGATTTGATTGCACATGACATGCCAACAACTTCTCAAAGATTCTCTTCCTCATTGCTATATAATTTATGTCAAAATATGAGTTGTTCTATGGATGCTTATCTACATTTGCATATTGAAAAGCCTGGGAATGTTGTTCTGTATATCTGGATGTATTTTGATAAGTTACGTATATATAATTAAGTGGTTGAGAAAGTGAAATTTATAATAAAAGTTGTCTAAGATTTTTATAGTAATAATTTATTGATTGCTACTCTGTGTTAAGCACTGTGATGTGCTTTCTTCATTACAGACAAATTGAGGGTAAAATTATTATCTTTCTTTTTTCATCCTAAGAAACAGGGGCACGTATATTAGACAATCTGACAAAAGTACACAGTTGAGAAATGATGGAGCTAGAGTTTTTATCCAAAATGACTCCTTCATTCTTAACTGTTATCAAGTGTCACATAATGAATTTTTATTAAAAATGATATTATTAAAAGGTTGACAAACCAAAGTATTTAAATATTAAAAATATTTTAAAAATCAAGACCATGGGAAATAAAACATTTTTCTAAAAGTTCCCATAAAAGGAAATGTTACCTCGAGGTAAAGCTTTGATACTTCAGGTTTAAAACTAAAGCACTGACAGTATTTAATTCTTTCCTAATGAATCAAGTTTAGTCTTTTGTAAAAGGAATAAATCTCTGGTTCCAAGGTCTGGGAACTTGTTGAACAAATATCATTAGTTTTCTTTTTCTTGGCCAGTTGGTATTTTTTTGGTAATGTACAGGACAGCCCCATTTTAAATTCAGCAGCATAATTCCCAAGTTGGAATAATTCAGTTACAGAAGCTTGCTACCTTTCAGGTTCCCAGGGGCAAACTTTGCATTTCCTTCAGTCTCCTGTGAGCCCAGGACGATGGATTACTGGGGTCTTCCTTGGTTGACTAACAGCCACTCAACCAGAGAAGAATTTTTAAAGGGGCCAGGAGGCCTATGCTTTGCAGTTTGCTTTTTGGTTGTTTCATACTAGAATTCTTCGAGCAAAGATTTTCAGACGGGTTCTTTTGCTTAGTGTTTTATTCCAATTTTCGAAAACAAAGACAAGTCAGAAACAAATTGAATATGTGTTTGGTTCAAAAAAAGCATAGAAGATTCTCCCACCTTCTCTTTGAGCAAAAATACGTCTTTTCTTTGCTATTCATTGGGATATTTTTTGATCAGCCAGCTCTTCTGAATTTTCAGTTGTGAGAATCTTACTTTCATAAATTCTCCCTTCAGTTTTTACACAGATCACGCCAGGCTGCTGAATGCAGACACTTGGGGTATCTGTGGCACACCTCCACAGTTAATGGGGTGGCCTAGGACATGAGCTGTTGCAAAACTAACCATTAGTCCTTATATGTTTACGTAAATGTGGGGGGAAAGCTCTTGTCATTCTTATGTTTTAAAAAGTAGTAGGTTTGGGTTCTACTAGAGAAAACTGCTTAGATAAATGGGAACATTTACATATAGCTTAATAACATATTTATAAGTAATATTAACCCTGTTTCATAACAAAGTTGAGGACAGTTTTATAGACATTTTTACTATATTTCAATGTTGGGACATTTCATTCTTTGTACAAAGTACTACACTTTTTAAGGAGGACACGGTGGCAGAGTAAGGAAGAAAAATCACTCCACTATATGAGGACGTAGAAAACAGGATTTTAATTTCAGTCTTACTATTAACTGGGGGAAATCATCTCACATCTCAGAGATTCTATTTCCTCAACTGTAAAATGAAGGTCGTGGTGTAAATTATCTCTAACCTCTATGATTTCAGTGTCTACCTTTTAACTATATAATCCCTGAAAGCTTTAAATCCTCAGACATAATTTTCAAATTTAAATTGTGTTTTTTCAAGAGAGTCTGAGACATCTTTACGAAGGTGGCAACCTCATATATTTACTTGCCCTGGAAGAAGTTTGTAGAATGAGCTACAAATACTTCCAGAACTGAATGTTCTATGGCCAGAGCTCTGGTCCAACCTCAGCCATTCCATCATGAACAATGATTCTATAATGTAAGGGCAACAAGAAATCCTAAAATAAAGACCATGTCAATTCATGGCATGCAGGTGTGTCACTGAGGGGAGTGGGGAGAAGAAAGCAAGGAGTGGATTAATGCCAACAGACTTTACAGTTTTGAAGTAATTAGTAAGCCGCACAGGTGTCTATTAAAACTAACTGACAATAAATCTTGGTTTCTCTTTTGAATATCACTTTGATTTCACAAGTTCCGTGCCTCCAGGGGCAAAAGAAAATGACTCCAAGATTAATTACCACCATGGCTTGCTCCCAATAAGAAATTTAACAGAGTGTTCGCTTTATTTAAATTTACTGTTTGGGTTATGAATGCAACCACTAATAAAGATTATGATTTAATCTCTCTGAAAAGGCCTGGACAAGATGATGCATTTCTTGGTGAGAAGAGGGCCCAGCACAGAGTATGGTCCTTAAGCAAAGAGTTCTTTGGTTTGTCAGAGGTTATTTGTCCCCTGGGGTATGCTCGCTGTAGATTTCTTCTTCCCAAGGTTTTAGGAGGACAAAGGATGTAACAAGGTGTCCAGGGCTCTATTGTCTACCGGTCCTCAAGCGGAGTAATGAATTGCAGGTAAACTTAGCCACAGAGTGACACTTCTTCTAGCTTCTCCATCTGCTCTTTTTTGACACCTCTGCCATTAACTGTCATTTTCCTTTAAATATACGCTGAATCTGAAAGGCCAGCTCTACATCACATCATTTCAGATTAGGGGCAGTTCCTTTGAGTTGAGTACTGTTTAGGTGTCAGAAAGAAGTCCCTGACCTCTCTGGGAGCACATTGCCGCGGGGCCTTAATTAGCACTGACTCCAGCCATTACTGAAGAGAGGACAAAGGCAACACATC
The DNA here is from genome assembly GCF_030028045.1 of Hippopotamus amphibius kiboko. NCBI lineage: Eukaryota > Metazoa > Chordata > Mammalia > Artiodactyla > Hippopotamidae > Hippopotamus > Hippopotamus amphibius. The sequence continues at coordinate 109,542,772 of NC_080190.1, read as the reverse complement.
ATTTTTCTACTTAGGAAGTTAGTGTCTGACCTAATAACTTGTCCAGACTCGCAGGACACTGTAACCACACAATAACAATGGCATTATTCTGCTGCTTCTACCTCATGTGAAGCATAGAATGAGAAGGAATTATGGTTACCAACCAAGGACCATTTTAGAGTTTCCTCTGCCTTTGATTAGGGGTGAAGTAGTGATTGCCTTGAAAAAAAAAAAAAAAAAAAGGTGGCGGGTGTATAGATTTTTCTCAAATATATGGGACTTAAAATTATTTTAAATCATCCAGGATGTGCCTGTGTATTTGTGTATGTGGTGATTTGTCAAATAAATTTTTAAGGAGAGTTTTCTTACTGCAAGCGCAGTTTATAAAAGTGACAAAGTATTTCGATATTATAAACCTCTACTTGATTTCAAATTGTTAAAAGAGTGAAGTCTTCACTGCAAAGGTGTATCTTTAAAAAGTAGACTTGTTTTAAGAAACACATTGTTTTGCTTTGGGCCTTATATAATTACAACAGATGAACTTTTAGAGGCATGGTGGCTACTATAAAAATGATTTCAATTTACCCACATTTTCTAGGATAAAAAAGGCTAAAACAGTTTATTTTAATATATTTGCCATTCTTGATTGGACTTGAGTTCCTATGTAAAAAGACTTAAAAAGAGGTTGACCTGTGGTTTCATTGTGTTCCTTTTTCCTTCTGTCTCCTTTTCCTTCCTTCCCTTTCCCCTTTCCTTTCTTTCCTTTGTTTTAAACAATAATTTTGGTGGTAATATCAATATTAAGATCATCACTATTGAAGTATCAACTACACAGTTCACAAAGAAAATCAATAAATAAGCAGAAAAATAGAGGTGATACTTACAAGTACCTAAGACTATTTTGATTCGGAAAGCTCTTTAAAAGTCACTGTTGAAGTAATTAATGCACTCCACTTAAAATTGATCCTCTCAAATAGGAAAACTTAACCGGGTGCCCACTGGAACCTTCCTTTCCGAGTCATAAACACAGCTAGCATTTTAAGCATTTTGTGTTTTTTACTTTAACAGAACTCTGTCCTCTATTATAGTGATGTCTCTTACTTCTGTTAGAAACACAGCATTTCTAATGTTTAAGGCTCAGCGATAAATATTTACATGGGACTGAAGTTGGCATGGAAAGATCCCAATTTAAGCCCTTCTATTTTAGTAATCATTTCTTGGATTGGAAATAATTTTGCACCCTGTAGCTGGAAGGTTAGAATGTTCTGCAGTGATAAAGGATAAATACAGGTATTCTCAAATTCTTAACTGAAAATATACACAGTTTTCTGTTGTTCTTGAGGTGTAGGCAGGCTTTATGTCAGATTCTGTTCTCAGAAGAGGTTTCCGTACTTCTTACACGTAAGAAGAGGTTCTCATATACAGAACCTAAGAAAATGTGCTTTGGAGAATTCTTTATATGTGGCCACAGGTTTCCCCTGCTGCATGCCTCTGTATCCCCCTGTTGTTAAATGATAAAGTTTGGTCTCTACATGAACAGCGATGAGATCAATACAATAAACTCCTCTATATATCCTAGACGATAAAACCAAACTGGAAAAATGTTTTCATAGGAGACCACAATTGTTCCCTTTCGTGAGTCTGAACACTCCCCAACTTTTTTAGAACCAAATTTCTAGTGTAATCTAAGTATCAAACCATCCACTCAGAATTAAATGTAGATTTGTAGTTCTACTTACAGTGTTTTATGAATACATTTTATGTGACTGTGTAACGAGCAAAAAAAAAAAAGAAATCCTCCCAAACTTCTTCAACTCTTATTAAAATGGAAAGAGCTGGAGAAAGCTGCTGGTCTGTCATTCTTCCTCTTTAGTGGACAAATCAAGCCTGTTGCGAGTTGAAGCCCATCTCCGTAGACGTTTTCACGACCCTGCTGTCGCTGGCCCAGCTGTCAGCCTCCTAGGAGAGACTCAAGTGCAAAGTAGCCTTCTCCTCCCCTCCCAGTCACATCAGCAGTGCCTTCAAGTCTGAGGGAAAACGGAACACAAGATGCATCCCAGCTGTTCCGTGTGTCATCCACTGTAATTACACCTGAGAACAGAAGAACAAAATTATTAAATACAAATCAGTGAAAATCTGAATTTGGAAAATAAAGTCTTCCTTTCATTTGACAATGTAGAAAAAAGTAAAAGTAGCTACCACAGAAAAGAAGAATGGTTAACTTCAGGCCTTTGTGATCGTCACAACGAAAGTTAATTCAAGTATTTAAATAAGTACTGGTTACTGCCTTTTTTTTTTTTTTAACGAGTGTTAACTGTGTTTTTATTATGGCATTTTTTTCTTTTACATTTTAAAACATTTTCATGTTATATTGGACTAAAATTTATTTACAATGTTGTATTAGTTTCAGATGTACAGCAAAGTGATTCAGTTATACATACACATATATCTATTCTTTTTCAAATTCTTTTCCCATTTAGGTTATTACAGAATATGGAGCAGAGTTCCCTGTGTTCACACAGGTGCTTGTTGGTTATCTACTTTAAATATAGTCGTGTGTATATGTCAATCTCAAACTCCCAATTTATCCCTCCCGCCGACTCTGGTTACTGCCTTTCAAATCAGCCCAGGTTGTCTAACTTTTTTGTTAGTTTTAAAGGCTTTTGTTCAATTTTTACAGAATACACACCAAGGGCTAGTCTAAGTATCATTGTGAAAACTGATAAAAACCGACCGTTTCATCATAAGTGTGGAAACCTTTAGAAAACAAGGGATTCAAAGAATTGGGTGATGGGTTGGGAAAGGTCCTCTAGGGTTTTCCCTGCTTGAAGCAGGAGATAAATGTTAATTTACACAGAGGATATTTGGGAATGCTTGTGGAATTATCAAAGTCTGGGAGCCTTAATTTTAAAGGTAAGGTAGGATAAGCAAGTATATCAACTAGCTTGAAAGGAAAGATTATACCGGGAAATAATGAAAATGATTTTGAAAACTATAGGGATTTTATAGAAGTTACATCACTTTAGCTTCTGTAATTGAATAGTACATACATATTATACTTATAGAAATTACATCATTTCACCAGAGAAGACATAGCTGATCTATATATGTGTGTGTATGTATGTGTATATATATATATATATATATATACTTAATACAAATTGGGGTTTTTTCACCATAGTATCACTTTAAGGAAGTTCAGTTTCTGGAAAACTCTCTAGTGTAACAATAAAATCTGTATTTTTGATCCTTTATTATAGACATGTTGTCCAATAGGGATCAAGCTCTATCCTTGGGGTTTTCAAAAATGTATGGCAGGATTTGTCTTGCATTCTTAATTCCCGTGACCCCCATGTTTGCAGCCGGGCTTTGGCTTTGGGCTGACGAAGCTGAGCAGCAGCATTGGTTAAACAAATACACCAACATCCTTCAGTGGTTGAGTGCTGCCTGGAAGAAGGAGAGCCAACTGTAATTGTCTAACCACACTCCCTGGAGAGTTTCAAAACCAGAACCCTGGGTAGGTCTGAAAACCTAAAGTGTCCAATTTCTTATTTGTAACTTTTCAAAGAAGAGTTACTGCCACTCCTACTGATAATGTTTCCGTAGCGAGGAAGGGAAAGGGCAGACTGTTTTACCACACTGTAAAGCATTATAAATATAGAGGTGGTTTTTTTTCCCCCATTTTCTCATTTCTCTTCCTACCCATCTTCTTCTTATGACTCCCTGCACTGGTTCATTGAATGATTTCTAATAAAAGCTAATGTTTTCCAGGTATAGGCAATCTGTGATTGTGTCTTGATAACACTGGGAAAACAAGATTGAGTCTCCCCTCACGTATAGTGGTTGGATCTAGGACTGTTTCGTGGGGCAGCAACCAGAAACCACTCTGACCACAGCACCTCTACCTTTTGGGCGGGCACCAAGAGATTAGCCGGGCCAGCTGTTTTTTGTTGTCTAGTCAATCCCTCTGTGTCTTTGGAATGTGGCTTGTCCTAGGAGGAGTGTCAGTGGTTTTACACAATGTGCTCAGGTCTGGAAATTGACCACTGACTCTGCTGGGCCTAATGCACGAGTTTGGAAATGACTTTTTTTCCAGAAACAGTGTTAGGATTTCTTTAGATAGCATTGATCTTTCTGATAAACAGGCATTTTTAGAGAACCACTGACAAACCTGAAATGAGACTCCATTTATATAACCGTAAGATCATGACATAAACAATCCCGAATCTGGAAATGCAGAATAAATACAAAGCCCCTGTTCTACACTGGGGACCCTGTACTGGGTTTCCCATAATATCACGGGATCAAAACAGCAGATGCGCCACTCTCATTGTATATGTTGTAATCTTAGTGTTTGTTTCTGTCTATGAGGAGTATATGTTCTCAAAACTACTGATTAGTTTTAAGAATCATCTAGTTTTAAACAATATTTAGTCAGCCTTTTTACTTACTTTAATCAACTTGTTCTGCTGAACAAGGTATGGAATTGATAGCTGCTATTGATTGGCTGTAGCATTACCTAATCTTCACTAAATGTAGGAAGCCTTTCAGATTTAGAAAGGTGGCAGAAAATGTCTAGTAATGATGCTGCTGGGAATTCAAGCTCAATACTGTGGTCAGTGTAAAAGTGATGTAACCATAAGAGGTATTTTATTATAAGCCTGTCGGTTTTACTAAATGTTGGCCTGGTATATCCGTGGAGCGGTGTGTGTGTGTGTGTGTGTGTGTGTGTGTGTGTGTGTGTGTGTGTATGCATGATTACTGTGTTTAGCGGATGTTTCCATATTTTATCATTTAAAATGTTGTCAGTAATAATTTCTATTAATAATGGTGTTGCCATTTTTGTATGATAGGAAGCTAGCATTGCAAATTTTAAAAATTTACAGATAAAAGAGATGATAGTACCATAAAACAGAGAGAAGATTGCATTAGGAATTCAATACAGAAGAAGGGTAGACGAAAGCATTACTAAAACAGATATAAACGTGACCTTCACTGTGGTTCAGTAATTATCCTAGTCCACACGATGGTGTATGTATCATGATTTTCCTTTTTTCTCTTTGTTTTCATTTTTATCTGGGTACTTCACTGGTGAGTAATTGCTAAAGGGAACCCATTATGCAAGGCGAGCATTCAGTTTGCAAGTGAATTTGCTTGTAGCTATTGCCACATTTGAACCTCACTAATGTATGTAAATTAAAAACTCTGGTATTCGGAATTGCTCCTGTTTGAAATAAAAACAGAATCTGATCATTACAATCTGCAAGCCAGGTATTATCACTGGACTAGTGAGCCGCTGATGATAAATTGTACCGAATAGCTTGTGGATAGAATATTTTATCTCCATTCTCTATCACACAGCACTGCATAAAATAAGAATGATTCATCAAGCATGAGAGCTGCTGGTTTATGAAATTCATTGCTCACGGCAAGTGTATTTTTTAAAATTCAAAAGACAAAGCAACTCACAAGGGTTATTTAGTAATCAGTGTGAATTACTTCTAGGTATAAACCTTAGTGGAAAGGAATTAAAAATATATTTGCTGTACAGGAAGCATTATTGCAATCGGGGATATAATTTGACTACTTCCCATCTAAGAGCCTTATTTTGACCACATTTGATTGGGATGCCACCTTCTTTTTTTCAAATCACAATTGCATAATCCATTGTAATAGAATCATACATCGACTCACAGACGGTGTCAAACTCAGAACAGAAGCATTTGCATCATCCACCCCCTGATATCCTTTCGCCTGCAGAGGATATTTTGTTTATTCAAAAAGACATGTAAAGAGGAGAGGCACAGCATAAAGTCATCTTTCTTTCATATTTACAATAAGAATGTTTCATTTCTTCTTGTGTATCGATGTCTCAAGGCAATGTTCCAAATGAAAAGATAATAACTTATGAAGAAGTGTCAAAAACTAATTAAGTTTTGTAACTTGTTTTTCCCTCGCACAGGGTATATTTTTCATCACACTGTCCAGTCACATGCTGAGATTCTTGCTAACATTATCACATGCCAGTCACACCAAGTCTCAGTGGTGCCTCTCCTTCTGTCATTATTTTCAGCATCAATTAATTTTCTCCTGACCTCGCCTTTAGAGAATGTAGCCGAGAATTATCAGCACATGCTTTGCAGTCTATTTTGAAGGCATTAGGCCACTGTGTGCATTCAAAAATGGAGTCAGCCAAACATTATATTTTCTCACCTGTAGGGTTGCCTAGTAACCTGAATTAAGGATTTTCACCGAGCCTTCAAGACAAACAAACATGACTGGGAAGCAGGTTGACCCGGGTGGGAGAGTCAGACCTATTGATGGAGATGAGAACTTCGAGGGAGCCAATAGAAAACAAAAATCCTCATTAACATTCATTGTGGAAACAGTTTCCATAACTAAATCTGTTTCACTAGGCTACGAGAACACTCAGGAACAGGGTCCTCTCTCACACATTGTCAAGTGTTTATTAAGCCGGGTTTTGACTCTCCCTCTTATTTCTCTATCTCTTTTAGGCCTAGAGTGTAGCATTTCTATACCTTTAATGAAGTATTGATTATTTGGGGGAAATATGAAAACACCACCTAGAAATGCTTCATCGTCGTGATGTAAATAGGGTGCAGGAAGCGTCCTCTGGCCTTGTTCTAGGGACTGCCTAAGGAGACCCACTGCCTCTGGACCTCCAGGGTTCATCTGGCTTTCACATGAACATCGCAAGAAATGAAATTCCTGGTTTGGTGTGTTGCTCAAAAAGAAAAAAAAAAAAAGAGAACGATTAGCGTGTTGTAGAGGTGGGGGTTGTGCTTTGCAACGCCGTTTGTCCTTGACACGTTGGATTCCTTCAGACAGAAGGTGTGCGTGCGTGCGTGCGTGCGTGCGTGCGTGGCGGGGAGGGGCTGAGGGAGTGGGGGGAGGGGCAGTTTCTTCGGAAAGGTACCAAGTGAAGGAATCGCACCATTAGGACGTTGGCACGTCCTGACAGTCCTCCGCAAATGATGGTGTCAGGCCACAGAGGGGCTGAGGGGGGCAGGAGTGACATTCACCCCAGCAAGATGGAAATAAACGCCCTGTTTGATAAGAGAACACAGACAATTTATGTCCACCCTGAAGAGTTCCCAGCCAGTGAGCCATTCCTATGGCTCAAGTGTGGCATTTGCATTTTGATGGGATGTTACCAAGTAATTAATGCACCAGTCAGGATTTATTACCTCAGGAGCCGACTGAAAGGTTCATTACAAAATTGGTTTCACTTGAAGATAGGCATTTCCTCAGCGTTAGCTTTTGACATGTTGTTCCTCGCTCTCCCTGCCCGTGGCAGCCATGGTGGAAGGCCAGTGAGGTGAAATTCATTGCTTAATAAGGGCATTCACTTTGGGTATTCTTGTGATAATAAATGTATACATCAAGGCTGCGCTGCCTTGTCAGTTTAATTGCTTCTTGTGCTCCTTAACAAGCCAATCTTAATCAGTCTGGACCACGTTATGAATAATTTAGGGGTCAGCCGACTTCACGCTTAATAAGATGTACTCGATTATAAAACTTAAGTGCACTGTTTATAGAAAGCATGCAAAACACTTTAAGTTTTTATTAGCAGCAAGGAAAAAACAAGCAGTGAGTTATTCTAACATTTGCCGTTTGCGAGCAACAGCTGTGTTTCTTAATGCCATAACCCCCTCCACTTTTGTCGAAGGCCACAGTTCGGCCTCTTGAGCCTTCTAAGCCTCGGTGAGACGTAATGGGAAATCTGAGCCGGCTATGAGATTAAAGCTCCGAATCGATGGCCAAGCAGCAATTGTCATTTTAGAAAACATTCTTTTATCTTTTTAAATGCAAAACAGACCTTATTTGAAAACAGTTTCCGATGGCCGAAATTACCTTTGTGGTCGTCTGGCTGTGTAGTGCACAAGAATTTCTAACTCCACCGACTCCAGAGAAGGGACCCTGGGCCTTCTAACTTTCCTTGAACATAATAAAAATAAAAAGGTGTCTCCTTTCTCCCACAGCGCGCGTGTCATTCAGCAAACTGGACTTACTATGATGCTCACGCAAGATGTCGTTCAGGGTTCAAATCCAGCAAAAAAGGTGTAGCGAGAAACAGGAAGGGCAGTCGTGTATAACATGAGAAGCGTGAACACATCTCTACAAGGTTATTAAGATTTCTGCCTTTAATAAATAGTGTTTGGTTGAAAGGGACCGTTTAACCTTATTGTTTTAAAAGAACTCTTTCTCCTCCATTTTACCTCCACTTTTGTGGGGTATAAGTCCTCCATCGAGGAATGTATCATTCCATTTATGACATCTAATAAAGGCCTATTGCAAGCATTAGAACCAGGTGCTTCAGCGATTTTCTTTTCTGCTCCTAGCCTATTGTTCCCTTCCAACCGAAATAGAAAGAATTCCATTTGGGCCAGCTTCATTTTCAGCACTTTTATTTAAATCAAGACCCATCCTAATAACCACGTACTTTCATTTGGTGTTGCTGCACCTAATAAAACGTCAGTGCGTGTGGGAGCCTGCGTGTGAGTGTACTCACACTGATGGAACAAGGACCGACACGTTTATGTGTTGGGGAGAAAAAAAATATTGCACGGGTAGTCATTTGCTGAGGCGTTCAAAGAAGGTTATTGTTGAAAATGAATTGATGAAGCAGAAATATGCGTGGCAGTAAATGAAAAACAACTTCCAACCTATTTCTCCACCTAGAGCTGGACCATCATACTCCTTTGTTCTTGTGCAGGTTAATAGAGATTGAGGAGATGGGCAGAGGAAAAGCAGTGCAATTTTCTGCTATTTAAGCTTGGCGAAATGGCACTCTTCAGGAAGCAGGAAAAAGTATGAAAGCGTAATAGGCATTTTAAAAGTAGAAGTCCATATAGCTGCTTGAGGGATTCTCAGATTTAGGCATGCACAGAATCGAGAATGAGATAATCAGCATTGTGAAATTGAAACCTGTCTGCTGCCTGCTGCAGTTCTTCCCTCTTTCAGTGGAGTGATTTGTAACACTCATCTTCTGCAGGCAAGGCAGCCTTCAAGATTATCCAGAACTGTCAATAGTAATTGCCAAAGTATTTTATTACCTACAGAAAATCAAAGGAATTTTATAACCAACAGTTATCAAGTTTCAATACACGGTATAAAGAGAGCAATTTTAGTTGGAATACAATCGTGTTTGGCTTGCTTTCATGTTCTTGAGACAATTCCTGTGCAACCAACTACAACACACTGTATTTAAGCTAGAGGCAAGAATACACATATGTACTGGTAGCATAACAACAAAAAAATTACATAATGCCTACAAGCTTCTGCAAGCAAGTGGTTTTTAATTGCCATACAAACTCTGCCTTAGCTAATTACTTCTGAAAAGAAAGCGTGTTTTGTGAAACTCAAGATGACATTTGAAGTTCCGCCATTAAAGAGATATGGCTTAACTGGGGCATTCTCTAGATGATACGGTACGAAATGTGTCTTTGAGTTAGAAAACATGACTTTACCAACTTTGGGATTAAACCAGATGGTTAGAGAGTTCATCTCTGTGTATACACAGAGGGCTTTCACTGTATGTTGAATTCAAGATTATCAGCTTTAGGCTTCAGAATTATTTTTTATACCATAAGGACAGCCACTTTCAGAGAGGTGTTTGTTTTTTGAGAGTCAAAACAATGTTTTCGAAAGAAATATAAGAATGGAACTACATCCCCCACAAACTTCTTAGTATATTCACATTGGCATGTAAATACTTTTATTAGATATGAGAAAATAATGAGAAATTCTTTGTGTCTACTAGTCCTTATTTAGCTCTGAGGTCTTAGACTTTACAGGGCAAGGCCAAAGAAGCCTTTTGTGTTCTTTCAGTGGCTCTGAGACCAAAAAGTGTGATTATTTTCTATGATGGCACATTTTTTTTTTTTACTAATTCCTGCCAGCACACTTGAGCTGTTGACCAACAGTAAACAATATCCATTTCACTGTAAAGGCACAAATTGCTTTAAAATATTTGTGAGCAAGGGAAATTCCTCTGTGGGGTACTGAAACAAAAATTCAGACTTTTCTTTTGGAAGAATATGAAACGTGTGTGGGTGTGTCTGTGTGTCTGTGTGTCTGTGTGTATTCAGGCAGTGGAGTGGAGTGGGAAGGATCACGTACTATATTAAACAATTCATTTCATGTTTGCAAATTAGTATTAAAAATATTAAGTAATCTAGCTAGGACTTTAATATTTATCCTTATAATATGCAGTTGTACGACTAAGATAACTATACTTTGAAAATAGTTATTTATATTAATTATTCCTAGTTGGGCCCTAACTAGGACTTATTTTTTTTTTATAAAGTGTGAATCATGGTCTAGAGGTGACTTCTTAAGAGTAAGGGAAGATAACAGTGTAAGTAACATCGTCATCAAAATACTCAGGGTATGTGTCTCTGCTCAACTGGGTTACTGCTAAAAATGTATAAAGGAACTCTAATGATTGCACACATTTTTATCTTTTTTAGTTTGGGAAACATTTGATTTAAAATATGCTGCAATTTCAGAACCCATAGTCAATATAAAGAGGAAAAATAAGACTCCTATAAATAAACACCCCAAATCATTAGAATTATCTTTGCCCTGTTGTGTTTCATTTCATTTTAAAAACTCATTTTGACAACATACCAATGAAGATATAGTAAGCTATTTGTATGAAGAAGTAAATAACAATGTATATTTTACATTCAGATTATCATTATGCAAAATTGATTTACACCCAATTTAGAAATAGTTCTGTTGTATTATTTGATCATAATTTCAGATTCAGAATTTTTGCACTTAGCCCAGTAGTTTTTTTAAATGTCTGAGAAAACACTCATCTCAAAATGAAACAAGGAATCTGAGATGGCTTCCCTTTGATGTTTCGAAAATATTAGAAAATATTCAAATGCCTTATTCATGCCAGGATAAAATATTATTTCATGAAAGGAAGGCTGTAGCTATGTAAAGTCATGATTGGTTTACCATCAGGTAATTTGGGAAGTTATGAAACTAATAGAAGCAACATAAGTAAAGCAATCAAAAAGTTTTCACCCTGAAGTTGAATGTAATATAATGTCCCAGATTTAGTTTTTAAAGTAGGAATCATTTTAATTTGTAACTCAAAAACTGTATAGGACAATGCCTGTTTCGTAACTTTCAGATTTCTAATAAGAGAGGAACTCGAATAGCTAAATATCTGTTGAATATTTTTAAAGATAGGAGGCCTAAACTATTAAGGAATCAAAGCTTTTAGTGAGTAACATAAATAGCAGGAAAGAAATACTTCCATTTAAAACAAATTACCCTCCTTGACTCAATAGACAAATCCATTTCCTGAAGAAAAGAAAAAAAAATTAACATTTTCATTGGCTTTTTCAAACATAGGCCTTTAAAAAGGAAACCTGAGTTTCCAGAAATTGGTCCTGGCTTTGCAAAAGCACTTCAGCGGCTTCTCCAAGTGTAGTTTATTAACATGGAAAAGAGAAATAAATTAATTATGTTTGTTGATTTGGGGCTACCTTTAAATATTTATTTATTTAACCAGTCCTCTGCCAGGTTTAAAGTCGGATTAGGTGAGGTGAGAGGTCAGGGAGACATTCCACAGCTGCATTAGTGAGAATGGTCCTCCCTCCCACCGCAGGAGCCCAGGAAAGTGAGCTGTTGGTGTGCTGTTCGCTCCCTTAGTCGGATCGAAGCCCAGCTCAATAGCATGAGACTAGCCCCCATTTGAGAGATTTGTCTTACAAAACCCTGAAAACTGCTCTGAACATGCATCCATTGATTTTGTGGCTGGAATCTCCGGAGCTTTGATGAAAAGGCAGCCTCCACACGCAGGTGAAAGGGGGTTACCTCTTCAATATTAAAAGGAGAAGATTAAGGATTTCTGGGCAACTAGGGCTGAACTAATCAGTGATGTGCAAGTGTAAGAAAGCGGGCCTGGTGCCTGACACCCCTGATGTTCTGTGCTTGACCAAGAAGTTCAAAATCCCGCCTGTAACCTGCTAGGTGGTGTAACTTACAATGGTTACACTACTGCATTTTGCACAGTTAATCAAATGGCATATGGCATATGACCAAATTTGTTTCCCGTATTTTACAGAAGGTAGTTACTGACTTTATTAAGGGACGTTCACTTCGGTTATAATATTGACAATGAGGATGTTGTAAAGGATAAAGGAAAAAATGTCTAAAGGAACTCAGATCATGAAAGACGACATATTTTAATAGTCACTAAAGATATATAGCCATTCTGTGTTTTTGATACGAACTGTAAGTCTGTTACGTTTACTTCCATGAAGATAGAAATAAATGCTTTTTTTTTCTACTGAATAAGAATTATCATTTGAGTTCAGCAGAGGATACTTGGCATTTTTCCTTGGTAGAACATTTCCACACTTTTTTTTCTCTAGTCAAAGATTACATGCAACTTTACTTAAAAAAAAAAAGAATCAGAGGATTACAGTGTCCTTAGATAGTTTGCACACATCATTTCTCAGCAGGGAATTCCAGAATGAAATGAATGCACCTCGACTACAAGAGAACAATTTTACACCCTGTAGCACTAATTCCTGTAATTATTTGTGTCCGTCTTAGCCATGATTTGGGTAAAGTGATATGAAACCTTTGTGAAATGATGGTGTAAGTAAGCCTTTGGGGGGAAAGAAAAGGTTTAAATAAACTAAGCATGCTGTGAGGTTTCACATATTGTAAGATATCTGAAAATGTAACAGATTTATCTAGAATCCAGTCTTATCAACCATGTCTTTGATCTATTGTAAAAAATATAATAATGATCCTGAAACAAGCAGTACACAGGCAGATCAAGCTGGATAAGAGAATTTCAGAAATTAGATAACACTCATTTTCCATCATTTATAGGAACCACTTGGTTTGCCTTTTAGGCATACATTGTCTGCACTGTCTCATGACTCACCCAGCATGCCTCATCATCTTCAAGCAGATCTACTTTTCTATCACTGTTAAATTACAACATCCCACTCAAATAACATGTAGTGTGATCATCCGAAAGACAAGATTCCTAGCTCCGAACCATTTAATGTCTTATGTCATTAAGATGATAACGAGTGGATGTAGGGGAAAAATGAGATGGCCCTATGGAATTCCTGGGGTCTGACCAGTGAACTCTATAGGTGCAGACTCAGTGTTATTCTCACAGAAATAGTCCATATCCCCCAATGCCTGCTATGAGAATGGTATATTCCATGAGTCTTGGTTGTAGAGAAAATAGGATTAGTGACAAAGGAAAAAAAAGTCTTAGCGAACAATTTTTTAGGAGATGTAAAGCTGGCTGAGGTGATGATAATTTATTTTAAAGGACAGAGCAGGCATTTTAGTTAGGTCCACTGAACAGATATTTGGGTTAGTTCTAGGCTTCCTTTATCATAATATAATTGGCAGTTTATAGCTTTCAAGAGTTGGAAAGAACTCAACTTTTAATAATTTTTGTTACATGGATTTATGGCTTGAATCTTAAAAGATTTGTTTCTAGGGTCATTTCCAAGTACCCCCAGAGTTCTTACAGAGAGTTTCCATACTAGGGTTAAAGACAAACCTTTTCTCTTTTTTTCCCCCTAGCAAGCCAATCCATACAGATGCCTTTTTCACCTCTTTGATGTGATAAGGAAGTGTTAAATCAAAGTGAATCCCCTATTCGGGGCACCTTGGGACTGAATAGTGCTTAAGCCAATTGTTACTAGTCCTGGGTGTTTAGACAGAGAAGCACACATCTCTCTCTGCAGATCAGAGAGGACCCTGACAGGCCCCCTCTGCCACCTGCTGTCACTTAATTAGTATCATCATCTGATTTCTGGTTGGAATATGACATCATGCACTTTTTAGTAAGTGTAATTTCCATAATATATGACAAATATGTTACACCAGTATTATGTGGTTAAACTATTTGGGGAGGGTTTTTTTTTTTTTTGTAACTGAGCATTTGCATCTCTATTTTATTTTCATCCATTCCAAATATTTCTTACAAGTTCAAAGCAAATCTAAAGATATAATTGGTGGAGCATAACTACTGTAGACTTGGTACACAGAAAGAACTACAGGCTAATCTTTGAAATGACTGAAAACATCTTTTGTAAACATAGAGGATATTATCAAGAAGGAAGATGAACTGCACGTGTAAAGGTAATTAAAAATCGGTTCTGTACAAGTGGCGTTAGATTGGCTGTTCTGTCTCTCTTACCAGGAATTATATGTCAGTAAATGAGTTGGGGGGTTCTGTTCGAGATAGCTTCTTTCTGGTACAGATAGCTCCGCACAGTGAAGAATGTGAGAAAGAGATCAATGGGCTGTAGGAAATGTGGTGTCGTGGAAACCAAAAAGAACACCTATCGTTTTGAATTCCTAAAAAAGAGTAACACTGCCACACATATTACAATCAAGGTTGTTGGAGACTCAGCTCTGTTAAGATGCTATTCCCTGTGGAGATCCTTCGGTTTTGTTTTTCTGATATAATATTAGAGAGTGTAGTAAAGGATTTACGATCAGTGCCCTCCTCTGTATCCAGAATCCCCCCCCATCACAGGCAATACAAATATAAAAAATAGATCTATAATTCTGGTTATAAAATCCATGGCTAAATATTTTGATCCATGCATTTTAAATTTATTTGTCCATTTTATATATTACAATTTGACTTTTATATCAGTTTTATTTTCATGAAAACCCTGATAAAAATAAATAATAACTGGCAAATTATCCAAAAATTACAGCACAGCCTAGTGTGATTTCCTTGCAATACTGTTGAATAAATACGGCCTTAAACACACATATACAGTATTTCCAATGGGAAGTGCAATTATTGTCTTCAAAAAAATTCTATAAATTGTGTTCTTAGCTGCCATTGATTATAATATAACCAGGAAATGCAAGTCAGTGATCTTGTGAGTCAGTAGAAGCCAGTAAAGCTTTTACTAGTCAACTGTGCAAAGATTTCGTTTACACAATTGCACAACACAAACTGTGCTGTATCTAAACCCCTGGCTTTGAAAAATAACCCCTTAAAAGGCTTCTGTTTCTAATAGTCACCCCCTCATCTACACAGTCTTCCTTCCATAATACTAAAAGAAAACAATTTGAAAAGGAAGTGTAAGGTTGACTTACCTTTCTCCTATATCTTTTAATTCTGTTTAAATTTCTATCCTTTCTTTGTGTTGTTTTGCGCATTCCTACATCTTGCAGTGTTGTACACTGCGAAGACCTAGTAAGCCAGTTAAAGGCTGATGACGCTAACGAATCCCAGCGCAAATGACTGAATCGATAGGAAACCAGCCACTGCTGTTTAAGTGTATCGATAAATGTACCTTTATTTTCTCTTGAATGGATAAGTGTCGCAGTTAAGAGTCCTATGGATCTCTTAATTGAAAGTTAATTTTAAATCAATAAAGTGAGTCATTTAAATATTGACTGGCCCTTTCTACACGAATTGTTAGCTGATTTTTTTTTTTTGCAACAACTTTGTTTAAATGCAATCAATAGCCCACAATCAGTATGTTCTATAAAAAATTGACAGATGTTCCCAAAATGCCTG
Organism: Hippopotamus amphibius kiboko; assembly: GCF_030028045.1. Classification (NCBI taxonomy): domain Eukaryota; kingdom Metazoa; phylum Chordata; class Mammalia; order Artiodactyla; family Hippopotamidae; genus Hippopotamus; species Hippopotamus amphibius. The sequence goes on along the minus strand of NC_080190.1, from coordinate 109,527,222 downwards.
CTAGGCATATTCTTATCTGTTTACATATGCAGCAAAGATATTTCAGTCCTTCTCACATGTACCTAGATGGTTACAACTCCAGGAATCTCTCTCTCTCTCTCACTCTCTCTCTCACACACACACACACACACACGCATCCCTCCCTTGTTTTCCTAAATATCACAATTGTTTTTTCTGTTACATTTAGCCTCTTATCTACAGCCCCTTAATCTTTCATGTATATCTCAAATGAAAAAATTATCTGATATCATAGTTATCAGAACCAGATCAGTCAAACTTCTCAGTGATTGCAATTTGAAAAGAAAGCAGTGTTATACATCCATAAAAATTTAAAGACCTGTGGAGATGGTCTTTGGGAATTTTATGTCATAACACATTAGTAAAATTGCTTGAAGAAAAATCATCTTCTAGTGAAATAAAGTATTCTTGCCTGTGTGAACATGTTTATTAAGCACAAGGCTAGCAAGTACTTTTAATTTCTGTAGCTCCCCTTACACATCATCTCTTTAACATAACAGCAAATAGCCATGCTCTTTTTCCTTTCAAATTGACAAAGAGAGCAGCCAAGTTAAAAGAATACAAATTGTATCACATGAAATTCATCTTGATTAACCTAATAAAGTAAACTAAGGTACTTGTAGCTTTCAGCTTATCAGCAAATATGAATGTCTTATTCATAGCTTCCTATGAACCATTCAACGATTGCCTGAGAAATACTCTCAAAATTGGAGAGCCGTCGCCAACACCCCCTTCCGTAAAGGGGTTCATTTTGAACAGGACTCCTAATAACAGTCTAATTCATTTATGAGGCCACTAATTGAAGGTGCAAGGCTTTGTTTTTTCCCTTCTGAAACCTACATGTATGAGAAGCACTTATTAACAATTGCTCTTTGGAATTAAAGAGAGGAATGAAATTAATAATTTAAAAATTAAAAAAAAATAAAATTAAGAATAGAGTTTTTACTGTAGCATACAGTTGTTTTGTGTGGGTTTAGTGATATCAGCTAATACGAAATAACCCTGAATTAACTTACAGTGTTACACTGACTGATATTTGACCCAAACATAAAAATATACCATAATTGTATTTTAGTTCTGAAGGCTCAGTCAAAATGAAAGTCCTGCCATTAGATTTCTAATATCAATAAAAATGATAAAAATGAAAATAATAATCTCGTTACCTTGGGAAGATTAAAAATTCCCAACCTAAAGTGTAAATATTCAAAGGGTAGCTGATCTGAATGTTTCAGTTGTGATGCTAATTTTAACTTTTAGCTGTTAGTGTAAACTCTTTCAACTGTTATGCAAACCCACTCTTCTTTAATCTTGCATTATCCTTCTCTTAATACATCTCAGAACTCATCCCATTCCATGTTCAGTGTTAGGGAAGCTATATCAAAAGGCATGGTTGCACGAAAATGGTGGGGTATCATTAGTTCATATGCATACGAGTTCAGCCTGTGAAGATGCTGCGTCTGGGATCAGCTTTAAGATGTGACTGATAGCTCTTATTTGTCTGATAGAGCTGGCCAGGGAAATAGAGCTACAGCTGGTTACTTCATTAGGTCCCCTCATTGATTGAACCCTGCTGAAGTGATGCAGCAGGCTCCTCAGATAACTGCTGGTAATAGAACAAAATGAATTCTTATCACAGAGATTGGAAAGGCCATTAACCCTGGCCTCCAATGCTTTTCAGAGGTCACAGACAGGAAGCCAAGCGGTGACTGGGAAAACTGTTTTCTGTCTAACTACAGGTCACGTTAGAAGGGTGTGTGTGACTTTTTTACCCTTCGGCTTCTGTATGGATGAAACCGTTATACTGGCAGATGTTAATAATCAGCTGTAAATAAATATTGGAACCAGAGAAGAAAAACGAGAAAGCACAGGAATTTATTTCAATAAATATTTAATAAAAGAACAATTGTTCCTATGATATTTACTGCCAGTTCTGCTGTAGTTTTAAAACTAATACTTTTTCGTATAAATTGGAAAGAGAAATACATAGAGGCACGTTAAAAAGGAAATTTAATATGGTTTTATACAAAAAATATTTCCTTCCTTCCTTTCCGTCCTTCAGAGATGGAGATTATAATTGCTTCTGTCTGCCTGGCTTCCCCTCTTAGCTAGGAAGCCACCACCAGGCCATCTGTGGATGAGCACATCACCGTTTGCCTTTCACCTGGTTGAAAGGAGTATATATCTCAGGAACAGTCCTATAATTTACATTTAATGCAACCATTCAATTGACCAAGAGCCCACAACCTCAGCCCCCATTGCACAGCTGAGGACTTTCCCACATTCGTCAAGTCTCTGCCACTCCAGGATCAGCCAGAAGGACTCATCCATTTAAAGCCCGAGCAGCACATGACAGTTTTTCTGCTTCTGTGACAAGAGGCATCCTTAGAGCAGCCTCTGTGTTTTCACACGTTTAGCCTGAGATGGAAAACTTTTAGAGATTGGGAAATTTTCGTGAAGGATGCACCGCATAGAAAGAAATGGGACAGTGTCTTTTTTTTTGTTACTAATGTGCATTGTTTGCCTGTGTATGCATACACACAGATGGATGAAAGTCTATTTTTAACAATATGTTGGTGGCTTCTAGACTTACGACTGTGATTTAATTTCAGTGTCTGTGGTTGCCTGGTATTTTCTGTTGGAGCCAATCTTTCGCTAGGAGTTGGTTTATTTAAATGTAATTGGGTCCTGTGGATGGAAAAAAAAACTACCGATTTTATGTCTTTGGAGACCCACCCAGACATTTGGTTTGGCCCTCCGTACATAAATAATAACAAGAAGGTGTATTCTGTCATTGCCCTGCTGGAAACACCAGAAGTGGTTTGGCAGGACAGAAACCAAAACAGATTACCCCGGATAAACATAGCATCAGATGCTTTTCTGCACTGGTTTGTGTATATGTACACATAGATATGTACAGTTGTAGACTGCATTTTGGAATCTTTGTAGACTATCAGAACAGAGGGGAAAAAACAGTGAATGTTAAGAATGCACACATCTCACTTAATTTCAAGTAATGGAAAGGCTTAATTTTACGAGTTTTTTTTTTTTAGCCGGAGCTTATATTTAATTAAGTCAAAATCATCAGAATCATGTTGAAAGTCACATTACATAAACAATATTGAAGGCATCAACTTAGAGTAAAGATTAAGTTCCGTTGCATGTTTGCATGTTGGTTTTTCGTGTAACACTTTGCAATTTAGTATTTGTTGGATGAGTTAATAAATATGCTTTAGGATCTAATTAAGTAAATGCTTTCACGTATCTCATTTATCAAGAATGTTAGATTCTATTGCAGATGTTTCAGGGAATGACACAGAGGCTTGGAATTTCAGCTTGTGATACCTGGGGTGAAACTCATGAAACTTTTAGGCTTGTAATTAGTTAGTTGTGCACTATGAACCTTAGTGGGAACTCCGAGTTCAGTTCATACTGTCTAATAAAGAACAGGCATTCTTTTTCTTTCTTTCTCAGTTTCAGTCTGAGTGGTTGATAAACTTATGTTTTTAATTCTTCATAGTAAGTAGCGTTAGATGATGTTAAGTCAATTAAAAAAAACAGTATTACTTTGGAGGAAAACAATAGTGGTATTTTTGCTTCGCATCCATCTGAGGTAAAATCATCATAAATATTTCTTTCATGTGTACCTTCAAAACTCTATAATATTTTAAGCATTGTCTCCTTTTTTTAACTTGAATGAATTGAAGAAAGGAAGCAGTTGTGTGTCTAGGGTCCATATGGATTGTAGGGAAATGAATAAATGTGACACACAGTATTTGAACTAATGTGTTTTTCTCTCTAACATATTGCGTAATTTAAAACTGTAGCAAAATGTTGTTGTGTTGTTGTTGTTGTTGTTTTTAAAAATTATTTGATGGCATTCATTTTTCCCAAGAACCAGCTAAGCTTTGTTGACATATATGCAAATAGCAAATATTATTATGAACGTTGAAGGCAAAGATGATGCTTGTGGGGCAAAGATTATGTACTGTAATGATGTTTGAAAGTTTCAGTTTTTAAACTGCCCCATGGCTTTTCTTAGGATCTTTAATATTCTCAGTATCGTGTACAGATAAAAGTAAAAATTTTAAAAATAGGTTTTCTGCTAGGTTTTGTGTGTGTGTGGTTTTGTGTTTTATAAGAAAAGTCTTGACTTCCAGATTCACTGAGGGGGGAGAAGGAACACTGCTTTGCTTCTTTGCTACCAGAAGATGATTTGAAATGAATATTATGACTTTTCAATCTATTCTTTTGATTTTACCAAACTTTTCTGAGGCACTTTTTTTCCCTTGGTAAAGTCTCATGACAGATCTTTCTGTTTTGATTGAGAATATTTACAAGTTTATTAGAGAAAAAAAAAAGAACATCACAAAAGTTGGTAAGCCAAAAATATCAACATCTTTCAGAGTTTTCATACTTAGGTATTTCAGTGATGAAATTTGTGGTTGAATTGGAGAATTAAAAAGGATGTCTGGAAATCAAATTTATTTGAAAACCAAGTTGATTTCTTTAATCTTTCCTTCGTCATAAGTTTGATTTTCAAATAAAAAATTTCCCGTCTTTTTGTAGAATACACATTAAATTTTATAAAGCTGCTTTGCATACTGTCATTTTAATGCCTTCTTGAAAATGTTATTTGTCCAGAGCTCAAAATTTCAAAATTATGCCTAATATTAGCCATAATACAGAAACATTGAACATTCTCCTGGTTAACCTACATGCTCTAAGTGACCTTTGTTAGTTATTGTTATTCATTCTATACTTAATCAACTGTATGCTAACATAAGGATTTAGTTAAGAGTTTAGAGAGATCCATTACACTTCTAGGCTACTGGAGTAACGTTTCTTGCCAATATGTAAGCATGTGATTCTAAAACATTTGATTATTTTAGTTTAAAAATTCAGCTAATTCCTTTTAGACTTTATATAGTAGAAAAATGGGATCAAATTTTCTTTTGAAGAGTTCTGTTTTGTTTTTACCTCAATGATCGGCTAATTTGTCTTTATGTAAACATGTCTATGTGGTTTGGCATTGCCCTTTTCATTTTTTCATTTTTTTTATTTTTTGATCCTACTCACACAGAGTAAGTGACCACATCATTGGGAAATAGGTGGCGTAAGTCAGTGTCCACTGAATACTCAGTGTGCTACAGACCACGTTCAGTTCATTCAGGGTTCACTCTCTATTTGGATTAGTATTTGTTTCAAAGATTTTGATTGGGAACATAAATTGTACTTTACTCATTTTATTCTTCTATAACATTGTCTTTAAAATATGTGTATATTCTTTAGATTCTCTTCCATTATAGGTTATTACAAGATATTGAGTATAGTTCCCTGTGCTATACAGTAGGACCTTGTCGTTTATCTGTTTTATATATAGTGGTTTGTCTCTGCTAATCCCAAACTTCTAATGCATCCCTCCCCATCTTCCCCTCTTTGCTAACCATAAGTTTGTTTTCTATGTCTATGAGTCTGTTTCTGTTTTGTAAATAAGTTCACTTGTATCATTTTATTTAGATTCCACATATAAGTGATATCAGATGATATTTGTCTCTCTGTCTGACTTACGTCACTTAATATGATAATCTCTGATAAACATTGTCTTTAATAATTACTAAAAACAAAACAGGACCTAAAAAGGTATGACTGTCTCAATTAGACGGTTTCCGGGCAAGCAAAAAAGTTTTACATTAATGCAATAAAAGGGAATGGAGATTACTTTTCTAAGGGTTATGTAACACCCACAGAAGAGCTTATCTGGGTTGTCTGTGCACAGCCCATTAACCTAGGATTCATGGGTCTAGGAATTCCATGCCCCATTGTAATAGCCTGTGGAATTATCCATCTGTGCATTTTTGTAGGAAGACGGTGCATAGCTTCCACTAGATTAATATTCCTCAACTAGAAATGCTAAAGTCTAAGAACTCTGAATGAAAGCTAGTGACACATAGTCCGAGTTATACTTAAAAATTGTATTTCTAAAGATGGAGCCACTCTCTGGTGCTGCTGTGTTTACTTCCTTCTCCGAAACCCCACTCCGCTAATCTGACCGTGCACTCACTAGGTAGGATGGGGGCCTCTCAGGCATCCTGGCTGCAGAGACGTACTTCCTTTTCCCCAGTACAAATTGCTGACTTAAAAGCTTCCAGGGACATCATATTTTTGAAGAAACCATCTTAGGAAACCAGAGTTTTCCTAAATCAACTTGACAGAAGTAGTATACAGAGTCACCTTTGTGCTTCTGCTCCTTGAGGCTTTAAGCACTCAGTCAAAACTAATCCACTTCAGTGATTTCGAAAAACGGGTAACTGAGAAAAAGGGTAGAGAGGGGCTAGAAAATGATGAATCTGGTTCCTCTTAGAAGAAAGGAAAGAAGAAAGGCATAGCATTAAACATAAAGTAGAGTAATCTGACATAAGAGTGAACAAGAAGGTTATAAGATGTATGTCTTAGCAACAGAGGGAAGATTCTTTGGAGTATGGTTAGCATGTGCAGTTAGAGCGCTTGAGATACTGAAGGGGAATATACTTGGAAAAGAATTAAGGCTTATGCGAATATAAAGGACCAAAGGGCTAATCATGTGAAAGGGAATGTGAAAAGAGAAGGTTGTAAATATCAACACACAAATGACATATTTAGGTAAAGCGAATTGTTGTCCAATCTCTTGCGGTCTTCTTCTCAGCCTGTAGCAAGTAATTCTGAGTTGACAAAAGAAAGTGCCGATGTTCAGATCATGGGGAAGCCAAAGGGGTCCTTAAAACTCATGTAGGTCCCGCCCGCCATTTTACAGCTGAGGGGACAGTCACTCAGCAGTTTCAGGACTTACTCAGGCTTACAAGGCTAATCCGTAGCACAACCCAAGCGTCTGATTCCCAATTCAGCATCACTGTATGTATCTTTATCATATTCTGCTGTTCCCATAGGTGGAAGGGAAGATTTTGTTTATTTATTTATTTTTAATTAATTTTTATTGGAGGATAGTGAATTTGTTAACACAAATTTCTGTACAGCAGAAACTAACACAATGTTGTGTTAGTTTCTCCTGTATAGCAAAGTGAATCAGTCATACATATACATATAGCCACTCTTTTCTAGATTCTGTTTCCATAAAGGTCATTACAGTGCTGAGTAGAGTTCCCTGCCCTATACAGTAGGTCCTTATTAGTTATCTATTTTATATATAGTAGTGTGTATATGTCCATCCCAGTCTCCCAATTTATCCCCTCCTGTCCCCCCCCCGCTTTTTCCCCTTGGTATGTAGGTGGAAGGGAGGATTTTAAAAGCTGGTCATTCTCCTTGTCTTATCATTCGTCTATAAAATATTTCTCAAAAACAAAAAAAATGTTTTAAAGGACATGATACAGAGTAAGATACGTACTGCATGAATGCTTTATTCTTCCACAGAGCTAATTGTTCTGTTTTCTTTTGTATCAAGAATACCTGGCTCCTACCACCAGCAGGTCACGTCCCACATCATTGTAGTGTTTCTATTTTGTCTCCTCCTCCAGATTCAAGCTCCTTGACCGCACCAGAGGTTGTTTTCATCTTAGTATCTCCTCGCCAAATATGGCCCTTGCACCTAGTATGCACTCAGTGAATGTGTATTAATTTGAGTGTCTTTTATGCTGTGATGAAAAATTATGTGTCTAAATCTATCATTTCTAGTCCTCAAAGCACTTTGTTATTGTTACACATTTCCAATGAGATGTAAACAAACAGTTTGAGAAAAGGCAAATAAGGGGTTTAGGCAAATTAGGGTAGATTAGGAAGCAATAAAAAAAGGTTCAGCTAAAGTTAAGTGAAACAGCAGGGGGCCAAATGATGCTTTACAGATAGACTATTTTAGGTCGTTAGAGCTTAATAGGCAAATGTTTTCATTTTAAGGGCTATAAAATAATTTTTAACTGCAATTTCCTCACTTAAAAAATTCCTCTTAAAGGAACAAAAAAAGAGAGAAAAATAAAGTACTATTGATATAAGTTGTGCCTTTTTTTCCCCTTAAGCTTGAGTCAACGCAGTCTTTTCACGCTCAGTCATCTTCCCATTTACAGAAATGACATTGACCCTTTAAAGATATTTTCTTGTCCAAACGATCATAGTTTGTAAAATTAAAAGTCAAGTTGACAGTCTGTCTCAGCCCTCAGCCAGATCTTCCTTGACCATCTTTCTCAAGGGAAGTGTGGGAAGGTGATTTTATTGCCATTTTGCAATAATTGTATACTCTTATTTCATTCTCTAGAGCTTTTATTTCAAGCAAGAATGTGCTTGAACTTCAAAAGATTAAATGCATACGACTTACATATTCACAAGGCAGTCACAAGAAGAGACTAGTGAAAGGAAAACAGCAGAGGGGAACTCATTTCTACAATGTTGTAACAGTTGTAAATGAGAAGGGAAAGAAGAAAGATTGCTCACAAAGCTGGCATATGCCTCAAAGAACTTTTCTCCCTCTCTAGCATCTTTCTGTAGGATTTTATACTCCTTTCCCTTTGAGAGAATACCAAATACTTGCCCCTCGCAGCAAGTGTAGCAAATGCTTGATGAATTAATTGGAATCAGAATCAGAATGAAGTGGAGAAAAAGATTCTTCTTTGCTGCCATTATTGATTATAGAACTCCCTTGAGAGGAATCCATTGGACAGCAGCTCTGGGTATAGCACTTGGGCTGGGGTTGTGAGAGACAAAAGAGTGAAAATTCCCTGCCCTTAAGGAGTTTAGAAGCTGCCCGGAAGACAGAGTCAGTGTACTTGACACAATAAGCCAGGTAAACTATCACAGTTTAAGGAACTTCTCAAGTTCAGGACTGTTCAAAGGAACATTGAATCTCTGGGGTTTGTTATGGTTAGTGGAATATTAAGACACAAAGAATGGATAGGATTGGGAGTGCGAGATAAGAGTTTTATTTGTTTGTCTCTGAGTCTATATATTTGCCTCTTTATTTATTTAGGCATGGTCCTTAGGGTTGAGAGGGGAGATGATGTGATTCAGACCTAGGGATGAAAGAAAATTGCTAAGATTGTGTTGAGAAGCAAGAAACTACACTGAGTGTCTAATAATGACCATTTAGGAGAAAGTGACAAAAAGTAACTATATAGTTGAGACTGTGGAAGGCTTTGGAAGCTGAGCCAAAGAAGTTTGGATTTGATGAGGCAGAAAATAAGAAGGCACTAAAGCTTGTGAGTGTAAGGATGACATCACTGCAGAGGTGTTTGGGGAAGCATGATGTGACAAGCCGTGTGTCAGAGGGGTAATGCTGGGAGAACCTGGAGGCAGAAGCTCGTTCAAGGTCACTCACTGTGGTGGATACGTTAGGGGGCTATTACTGAGGGAAGTGTGGGTAAATGGAAAAGAACGTTAAAAACAAGTCCACAGAGCAAACTTACTGATTAAGTACAAGCAATTAAAGAGTCAAAGATTCCACTGTAAGTTCCCAAGTTTGGTTCAGACTTAAGTGGGCAGGGGGAGTGAAAAGCAGGAGCTCTGAGAGTGCGGCACGACTGCCCTCCCCCCTCAAACATAACCCTTTACGCAAGCAGCGCGAAAAAGAAATAACGTGTTCATAAAGTTTTTTTTTTTTGAACTAACAAAAACATTGTCATTTTTCATCATGATATTTTAGAGGCTTTTGTAGTTTAATAAAACAATGCTAGAGGCTATTTTATTTATAACATTTAGAGGTTATACTTATATTATCTTGTTAATGTCATTTTTGCTAAATAAGTATGGAGGAAATCTTTTATGGAATGTGGAACAATGTAATTCCGGGACAGTTTGGTATCCGAGTAAAAACGATTGATGAAACTAAAATATCTATAAATTGTTCTATTATATTTCCATAAGGTGACTGTCAGAGTTACATATAGTCTGTATTTAATAAATACTCCTTAAATACATGAATGAAAACAAACCCAAAACCTGGTCATGAGGTGAAATGTACGTAGGTGAAACATTCATGGGAGTTGACGTTTCTGTCGAAAATCCATCAGGAGAAGTTCATTGGTTCCTGTTTACAAGAGTTCTAGCAAGTCTGGATTGCCACTGTGCGTTTGGCAGAGGGAAGAAAAACGAAATGCCCCAACACCAGTCCATAAATACCCTGCAACCCTTTCAGAGGCATGACATCACAGAGGAGACCGAGGTGGGTGGTGGGGAAGGGAGAATTGGAACAAATGAAGATTGATTCCATTTGGCCTTGCCCTCTTACATTCTAATTGTGCGACTGTAAAGAGATACTTCTCAACAATTCATAGTGTAGCTGCAAAAAGCAGACACAGATCTGCAAATTAGAGGTCAGTTTTCTTTACTCTGGAAAGTTCTAGGGTATTTGGGCCGATATAGTGTCTGTTCCCTCTTGAGGATAGATGTGAAGATCAGAATAAAGAAATTTATAGTGTATATAAAAGGCAGAAAATGTTAGTCATATAAAAGATGAAATTCATTCCCATATTGCTTATTTTATTGGGTCAAACATAGATGGCTATCCTTTCTACATCTTTCACAATGTGATGTTAATTATCCTCAAAATGTAGTTCTACATTTGGCTCAAATTACTTACTACATTAAAGATGTTTTTATTTATAGTCTGTAGAAGGGACATTAAAAAAAAGAAATAAATTACTTTCTACTATTCATTTTTTTACCACTAGATTCCTCCGCCTCCTTCCCCGAACATACACTTTTTTTCTTTTTTTTTTTTTAATTCTTTTTTCTTTTTTTGGTTGTGTTGGATCTTCGTTGCTGTGTGCAGGCTTTGTCTAGTTGCAGCAAGCGGGAGCTATTCTTCTTTGCAGTGCTCGGGCTTCTCAGTGTGGTGGCTTCTCTTGTTGTGGAGCACAGGCTCCATGCGGTGGGCTTCAGTAGTTGTGGCACGTGGGCTTAGTTGCTCCGAGGTATGTGGGATCTTCCCTGACCAGGGATCGAACCCATGTGCCCTGCATTGGCAGACGGATTCTTAACCTCTCTGCCACCAGGGAAGCCCCACACTTTATTTTCTTAAGGTGACCATATTTATGGCTTTTTTGTTTATTTTTCCCCTTTATGTATTTGAAATCTAATCATCATTTGTGAATTGTCCACACTTGTTAAAGTTCACTTTTTCTGTTTGCCATTATCAAGTGCTTTAGAATAATGATATCTTTAAATTTTTGCAGAGTTATTTTTTGGTTTGTTTTAATCATATATGATGTTTACGATAATGCAGTTCCAGCTTATACATCACCTTTTACATTAGTGATGATCAGAAGTTACTTCATCTACTTAGTCACGACAGCAAACTTAATGGACCAAGTCAGCATACATTTTTGACATATTTTCACCACCTTGTACCAAAATCCTAAAATCCATCTGCTATGTGCATCACATGTAAGTTTTTTTGCTCAAACTTAGAAAAACTATGAAAAATACGATGTGATAGTATTGCCATAAAATTTGATTGAAGAGTTTAATAGGGAACTGTTTATGTTTTGCAATGTTTTTCATTTTTGTTGATATACTTTTATTTCCTATATGCCCTCTATAATATCTACAAGGAAAAAGTAGTGGTCTTGGCTCATAGCTAGATAGGATTCCTGGTCAAATCTTTACTCAACAAAGATTGTTTCTCTCATTGTGTATCATAAAAAAAGACAATAGGAAGAATTTACATGCTAAAACAAAATGAGTTTTGCTCTCTGGCCCTCTTTTCTAGTCTCCAGTTTACATCATTCGCATTCATTTTGGCAACTCTTTACACTCCTCTGTAACTTCCTACTCCCCCAACTCTCATCTCCAACTCTTGTCATGATCCTGACAGCCTCAGGCTTCTATGAGGTTAAATCCTAGCCTAACTTCCATTGACTTCAGTGATCATTTGACTTCCATACCCATTCCTACTTGCTTCAGAAATCCACACCCATCTGGATCCTATGAGGTCCATCATCTGACACTTGTCACTGCCTCACTCTCTTCTGCATCATTCATTTTCCTCTCACCACTAGCTCCTTCCCATCTTCGTACCAACATTCTCTACATCGCTCTACTTATAAAACCCTCCTATGATGCTACAGCCAGCTCCGCGTGCTGCCCCATTTCTCTGGCTGTTTTTACAGCAAAACTCCTCAGAGAATTGTCTGCACTTGACTCCTCTGTTTCCTTCATCTTCATTCTCTCTCATACCCACATTCAGGGGGCTTTTGCCTTCACCACTCCTCAAAAGAAGCCCTGATCAAAGACCCTAAGGACCCGTTCTTTGGCAAACGTCATGGTCAACTCCTAGTTCTCATCTGACTAGACCAACCAGCAACTTTTAACAAGTTCACCTCTCCCTTCTTTTTGAAATGTCTCTTTCACAAGCCTTCCACACCCCATTCTGTCTGCATCTTCTACTTCATGGACTGTTCTTGCTCAGTCTTCACCGGTTTCTTCTTATTTGGGGTGGGAATAGTGTGACAATTCCACTCCAGACAGTAAAGTGGCAGCATTCCTATAGGAATTTAAAAACAGTAATAAAACTGCCTAAAAGTCTGCTTAATGTTATTTTTACCACGCACTGGCAATTCTAAACATTGCCAAAGATAAAGTACTTTGTGCTACTGGAGTGGACCGCTCAGAGCATCCCCTGCTTGGGTGTGTCCTGGGTAAGAGTGTATCCTGGTTTCAGTCCTGTATTCTCTAGGTGATTTATTCAGTCTCATCTCAAGGACTTAAATGAGCATCTATATGTTGACCTTTCCCTCTCTGCCTCCCTCCCTCCCTTCCTTCCTATCTCTCCTCCTTTTCCTTCTCTCTTTCCCTCAATTTCTCCTCTCTGCCTCCACTGCCACACTTACCTTCTTTATACCATTACTTAGATACATAAACAAAGCATCTCAAATCAAGCATTTTCCAAATTACTGATTCCAAACCTTCTCCTCCCTCTCAACTTATTCCACCTGCATTTTTCCTCATCTCAGTAAAGAGCATCTCCATTCTTCTAATGTCTTGGGCAAAAAAATTAGAATCATCTTTGATTCGTCTTATTCTCTCACTTCCCTCATCAGACATCAGAAAGTCCTATCTACTCCTTCTATAAAATATGTACCAGCCCCTCTACTGCCTCTTTCACCATCATCTCTCACAATATCACCAGGGCCTTATTTTACTTCTCTGTGTAATTTTACACTGTGCCTCAAACTTGTGGAAAGCTCTTTCCTTCTGGTCACTGTTTTACCAATCATTCCAGAGTCCTGTGTGTACCTCTTTGTTCTCCATCATTATCTTTTATCTTCTTTCAGTAATCTTCAAGCCACTTGCTTCTTAATTTTCCTTCCTTAGGGTTCTGTCCTCAGTCCTCCTCTTCTATACGCTATGTGTTCTTCCTCAGAAGTGTCATCTACTCATAAGTGTTAGTTATTATTTCTTCTGCATGGTTTTCACTTGAGACTTCTCTTCCAGGATCTAATTTCAGACACTTAAATTTTTACTGATCATCTCTCCTCTAATTCATGTCCGAAACTGAGCTCACATCTTTTCTCTCATCCCAATCTTGGACTTTTTAACGTTCCTTTTCTTTCCAGTGGAATCACTATTCTTCCTTTATCCATGATTTCTTCTCGACGGTAATAGATGGAAGTACAAAGAATGTTCCAGTGCCCCCCCCCTTTTTTTAAACAACCAAACTCCTCCTCCTCCATTCCATCCTCTGCATAGCATCCCAAAGATGCAGATATGATCATGGCATCCCCTGCTTAAGACTCTCACTTTGCCCAGATTGGGAGGCCCTTCGCAATACTTGTATCCAGGCAAAGAAGAAGAAAAAATTTGGCTATGTCTCAGAAACCATTTTTTCTGCCGCTAATACAGTCGAAAGAAGCAATGTGCCAAATCTCATCAATCTGTTTGCTCATTAATGAATGGTTTATTAAATAAACATTTCATGGGTGTGTATAAGTATTGTCTTGAAAATTCATAGCAGGTTCCAATAGTACATTTTTCATTCTTGGCTCCAGCCTAGCCTTTGTGATCTTCCTTTTCTGGGACTGTGCATACTTTCACTCACTTTCCCTCTCCAGATTTATTTTACTTACGTTTGTATCCATCATTGCCTGGGTCAATTCTTGTAAGTATAATTTGGGCTATACGACTATATCAATTTGACCCTTCCTAATGTGGCGAAATGTAGACAACTCCAAAAGTAAAAACCCAAGGATTATTTACATATAATTTAGGAAATTTTCTGCATCTTAAGTTAATGGTAAATTTATTTCAACAATTACAGTGTTGATAAAAAGAATTGACCTAGTTATCGGAGGATTTCCTTTTATGGCCATATGTAATTCACAAAATAAATAAGCCTGCATGTGGGAAGTAATCATTTCCCCCATACATATAACTGTATAGGCGAGTTTATCGTAAGTAGTAGTGGTGCATTCCATGTCAGCATATTTAAGACATTAAGTACTGTTTTGCATGATCACCTGGAGGTGATGATAACTTCCATTCCATTCTTACAATGATTTCGTGTGGCAAGCAGAACAGATCACTTTATGATCACTTACAATAGGAAGAATGACTCCAAAATGCTAATATGTTCATTTAAATCTACACAGGTTGAAGCCAGAGTTTTAATTCTTTTTTATATCTTTCCCATTTAACTTGCCTTTGTGAAAGCTCTAAGGTATTGTTCATTAGGAATTGCTTCGGAGAAAAAAATAAAGGTTTTGTGCTCTGATGATGTATTTAGTAGGTCATATGATTTAGGTGACTGCAGTGTAAGGAATAGTCTAGAAAATTACTTAACCCAATGTTTGTGTATAAATGGAGATTTTTTGAGTTTTGGAAACTACCACATTTGCAGACCTGTATTCTGAGATTTGGCTTTTCTTTGAGCTTTTCTCGTAACAGGAGGTGGATTGTGGGAGTTTGGAGTTCGGGAGGGAGAATCCCTCTCTTGCTAGAGAAAACCTAGGGCTGACTTGTTCATCACCACCAGTCCTTTGAGTTCATCTACTTCATTATACTGTTTGTAAATGGCCAACCCACTGTGAAGTGAACAGTCTTTACAATGTGGTTCACATACCACTTTTATTGCAGCATATGTAAAATTTGCTTAGGGATTTAAAAAAAAAACTTTCAAACTACGTTGCTTAGGAAACCAGTATTTAGTCTTGTTAACATTTGCTATTTCTAAAATATCTACACAAATAATAGTGATATTTTAAAGGCTTAAAGCACTATCTTAACTGATGGACAGAGAGTCCATTACATATAACTATGATCTAAAATGTCAAAATAAATTGATGTAGTCTTTTCTTTGAATAACTTCTATTTAGCAGTGTGGACCAAGCTAGAAATGAATCATCTGTGAACACATCTACTAATTATTCAGTACCAGACACTTTATAATGTTACTTCTTATTATCCCCTGAAATCTGGCTATTTTAGTTTCCATTTTCACATACAGGATCCTGAATTTCAGGGAAGCTAAGTAACTTGCTCCTTCAAGTAGTTAGAAGGTGGTGGAGCTGGGTGTCAAGCCTGAGTGTGTTTGGTTCTTAAGTGCATAGTTGTTTTTTTGTGTTTTTCCTAGCACAAACATATACATAGGAGTAGTCAATATTCTTCTAATGAAATAGTTTTTGAACAACATAGACTTCTAAGGGCCACTTAGCTATAGCAGAAGCGGGCAATTTTTATGTCACTGTTGTCTTACCTTTTATCTTTGCTCAAAATTTCAAGCAAAGAGAATGAATCTCAAATAGTTTTTTTAAAAATAACTATTATTTCAAAACAGGGTTGCTTTCTTTGGTTCTCCACAGCCAGAGTGAATGATGGTTTCGTGGATAATGGTTCCAAAGAAGCATGCCCAAATAACTCATAGAATATGACTGAAGTAAAATCTTAGGAATGATGAAATCATTGCAGATTCCAGAAAACATTTTTTTTTAAGTTGTGAAACTGATTCAACTCTATGATTGTTGTAGTAATTTTGAAGCACTGCAGTCTTTGAGGGAAGCACCTATCATTAAAAGAGTCTCTAGGTGAAAGTGTGAGAGAAGTGATAGAAGTTTTCAAGAACCAAATAATGACTGAGCAAAGAAATGCAACTTCCCTTAGAATAAATGATAGCCTAGTAAGGGGTCTTTGAGAGACTTAAAGGAAATAGTGACAAAGGTGCACTCCTGAATAAACATTTATTTTCTTTTCTATTTTAAAAAATAACTTCAAAAGGCTTTTAACTGAATATGAGGCTATTCAGAAAACTTGGCAACTGTAGAGTAGAAAGTAGCGAATTAAAAACTAGCTATGAGATAGAAAGCAAAGGACTGAATTTGGTAGCCGGTGTTCCACATGAACAAAGGCTATTGCTGGGTAGGGTAGGGTAGGGATCATGTGTGGACCAGACGTGTCCCCGTGTTGGTGAGCAACCTAGCCAAGCCAGCACAGTATGCTAAGGAAGGAAAATCATTTTAGACAATGTAAAGAGAGATTGTGACAAATCCTATGGGGACTTGAGTCTAGATAATTGGGCAGTTGGTTGAAAGGTGGGAACATGCTGTTATCCCTAAAGTATAAGAGAAGTTTGATCTTTTAATCTCAAAACAATCAAATAAAATAGAATCTTATATGGAGGGATGTATTAGGCATTAGTAAATTTAAGAAAAAATCTTCTAGTAACAGCCCTTTAAAATATGAGACATTAAGAGGATGTATGAGTAATTTATTGAAACTAATTGATATCAGGAACTTATTAAATTCTTTTGAGGTCCCATTACACTGAGGTCATACATGATTCAAGAAGCAGAAAGAAGTGATCACAAGGTCCTGGCCTAGAGGCCCCAGGAGATACTACTCCCTTACTATATAAAAATAACTTCTGGGTAAAACCAGACGGGGTAGGGCAAAGGAGCTTTACTTTTCCAGAAAATAAAAAATTACAAATCCAGCCCCGTTCAGATAATTGACACTGGAGCATCCAATGCACTTCAATCTATTACTGCCTAGAAGAAATAATTTAAGAGAAAGCGCTGCAGATTCAACAATGATGATGTTGCTTGGTTACTCAAAACCATTCGGTAGCATGCTGAGTTGCTGAGCTTTTTAGGAGCACCCTCTGTATCCACATAGGAAAAGGATGGAGACCACTTGAAACCATTTTTAATTGCAAACTTGGCTCATCTGGAAATATGCTTCTTTTTCGCAGTGCACAGGCAAGTCCAGAGCTTTTCATTAAAATGTAAACTACCAGGATAGTAATAATTGTTGAATTTGATGTGTTCTTCTAAATATTGATCTTGTTGTGGTGAATTAACTTGGAAGGGGTTTGAGCTGATTTTTTAGGAGGAAAGAAACTCAGTTTTTAGGCTTCCTGGCTCAGAAGTTCTGGAGGCTGCCTGGAGGCAGCTCTTTCCAGGGGAGAGTTCAGAGCTTTAGAATCAGACTCACTCAAGTTGAAATCCTACCCTCTGCCACTCTATGCCTGTGGACAATAATCACTTAAAACATCTGAGCTTTGATATCTCATCTCTTCCATAAAAGCAATGGTTTGTCTGTGACAGATTTACTGTGAGGATTGAGTAGGGAAGTGCATGTTGCATGCTTAGCACCTAACAGGCTTCTAACAAATGTTCACTTATTATTTTGAAACTAGAGAGCTGCAAATATCTTCTCTATATTCCCAGTCTCTAAGATACCTTTTACAGTGAGTCACAGAGGGGAGATAGAGGTGGGAAGGGCTTCGAAAGAAATAGGAGGAGGAGCTAGAAGGGTTGTTGAAATTTGTGGATTCTTTTTCAGAATTTGGTCTTATTCTCCAATTATAAAGTAAGAATGGACTCATTTTTTTTAATGGATGAAAGTAAAGTGAAACTCAAAACATTACTTAAGACCTAGGACTGCGGAAAATGCTTTTCTTTCTCTTTATTACTTTAGACCAGTTAGTTTAATGTTTACTCTGTTTGGTGGTGTAGTTTTCATTTTATGGGCTAAACATTTTACAAAAAATAGTGATGCACTTGATTACTTAATGCAGTAACAAATTAATGGGAGGGGTTGAGATGTGGAAGTTTTGTAACCAAATCTGTCTTAGTACTATACTTGGTAACTTAAATATTCAAACATTATTTAAAAATTCCAACTTCAGCTGAACTTGTGCCAAATGCTTCCCAAATTTGCCGATAAGAATATAAAAAGCACGTGGCTGCTGCAATAATCAAGTGCAGATTAGATTAGATTTATTCCCAAGTGACAACAATCTTAAACTTAGAATTCTCTGTTCGTGTATCTAGACTGCTTTAAAAAATTAAAAATTCCAGATCTTTCCCTGATCATCAGATTTGTATGGATTATAGTTTTGTTTAAGTATTATTCCAATTTGCAGGGGAAAAAAAATCAAGATTTGCCAGATGAGAACTTGATTTTTGAACTAAGATTAAATGCCTGAAAGTTGTCAGTTAACTTACAAAATAAATGTTACTCAAATAAGGGAAGGAAAAGAGGAGTAATGAGATGGATAAGCTTATGAGTAGGTGTGGCAAGGCAAGGAAGAAAGAGAGAGTGGTGAGAATTTTCATTCTCATAATTAAAAGGAGTAGGAACCCTAAAAATTTAGGGTTTTAACCATTGCCTTTGGTGATGTAATTATTTGGGTTGTGGTAAGGGAAAAGGTGATTAGCAGAACTCAGGTCAAATGAGAAAAAAAATGAGCATAAGAAATAATTACAGAATCCAAAGGAAAGCCACTTTTAGGATTTAAAAAATATGGTTCAGTATATCATTGTGGTTAAGAGTCCTGAATAAAGCTGTATGGGTTCAAATCATAGCTCTACCACTTGCTGGGGGTGTTCTAACATGTATGTAAGGGCACTGGTCAGTACCTGGCACAAAGCAAATACTCCAAAATGTTGGTGGTTGTGATGGTGATTGTGATAATTGATATACTAGTCCTCAGAAAATGCAGCAATGACTCCTACCTTGTGTTAATAAAAATAATTTGGTACCGTTTTCAAATGTGTGATCATCACCAAATTGACAGAATAGAGTAGAATACTGGATGGCTTGTCAGTGGTATTATTTTTAAATAATATTAAATAAGAAAGGTCAGGTGCTAGAGAACACAAATTAGTAATCTAATTAAATCACCAGCAAAAGAGACAGACCATGTTAACAGCAGTCAGATTTGTTATTACAGAGCAATTATTAAAGTGAAATATTGAAAGATGCTATGTGTCATTAGTAGGCTTTAAACATGTCATTTTACACAGGCAGAAAAGTATAGATTAATCAGTTCATTTGATAAGTTAAAAGCTCCTTTATTAAAATATTTATATCATTTGTATAAAGGAGACACCATTGTTGAGGATCTAAAAAGAATTCTGTGGCATACTGCCCTACATTTCCTTTATAAAATTATTTGCACGAGTCACTCTTCGGAGACGTCTCCAAGTGCCATGTGATCTAATTTGTGAAATTAAATAACAGTTTTTGCTTTTTACATTTTGTCCATTTTCTTAAATCACTATTAAATGAAAAGATTTCAGTGTGGCACAAAACTATAATCTGGTTGTATTTTATATTGAAAGAATGTAACTCTTTTATGAAATATCAGAATTTTCACAGGACTACTGGAAAGTTGCTTTCTTCCCTCCTCCTTGTCCCCCCCGCCCCCCCATCCCCCGTCCCCTACAGACACACTTAGTTTTCTGGCCTTCACAAAGACAGGAAAACCTTTATAGGCTCCTAAATACTGTAGTATTAGAACTGGACACATCCAAACTTTCACAGGCTTTTTTACCAGGCTGACCTGGGTTTCATTTCAGGCTCTGTCAGTTTCAAACTTGGGAACCTGGGGCAAGTGACCTTAACATCTTTGAGCCACCAGGCTCCTGATTTGTAAAATAAAGATTAATCATTGCCTCATGATTTTATTGTGAGGGTTACATGACTGTTTTTATACAAACACTTTACCACAGTATCTGGCAGAGATACAAACTTAGCAAGTTGTTGTTGCTTTCTTTTTATTTCATGCATCTTTAAAGAGTAGCAGTCATTTGGTCAGATTCACTTAGGAACTACTGATATCTGTTTGAACAAGTCTATTTAATACATTGAAGTGTGTGTGTGTGTGTGTGTGTGTGTGGAATGTAAGGGTTATTTGATAAAATGGAATTGTTTTGCACTAGAAAAGGGGAAGAAATTGTTTTACATGCACACTTTTATATATACGTATACATATACGAGGACGTTTCTGCTTTTCGTATAATTGAGAAAGCGTTGAATATAGAGTCCTGAGGCTCTGGGAAGCTTTTATAAAATTCTTATCTTGAGATTCATTTGTTTCAGGATATAGGGTGTAGTTTAGTATTTTGAATAAAGGTGTCCTAGGTGACTTTGATGTGCCTCACTTTGTCCTTAGTTGAGAATCTGTTACAATGAAAGTTCTCAAGGAACTCCCAGTTTCTCAGGGAAACAGACATGGAGCACATAAAAGTTATCACAATACATCAGAAGTGCTGAGACATATGCATAAGCTGATTGTTATGAAAGCACAGAGGCGGTGACACTTGCTTTTGAGTTTGGAGGGAAGAATGAAAGTTTAACAGGAGAAGAAAAAAAAAAAAGACATTCAAAAAATAAAAGGAGCAACACTGGTCAAGGCATAAAGATACAAGAGGTTACCAGGAGGAAGAAGTGGGCTTCTTGAGGGACATACGGGATGGACATCAATGCGGTGATCTATTTGGAAGTTATTTCTGAATTTATAAGCAAGGACTGATGACAAGGTCTTTTTTTCAAGACTAATTTAAGATATAGTTACAAGATAGTTGTTTTTATTGCTGTTGTTGTTTGGGAAAGGGCACTGGGTATTTACTATGATTGTATTGTTTTTAAATAGTTTACTATCAAAGGCCAGAGGTTTTGTACTTAGCAGGAAAAACAATTAGTGAATGCGATAATAGTGCTTTGGTGTGCACTTCTATTTTCAAGGTTAATTATTTGTTTAATTAAAGGTTTCAGAATCAACCACACATGCTATTGCCTAGAAATATTAGATAAACTTGAGTCTCTTTAGCAGTGCAAGAATGTGTGAGAACTTTTTTATCCTCTTAACAAGATATGGCCTTTTCTCACTTTGAAGACCATATCCTATTTTACCTTTATGTGTATTATTTTCTCTCACAGTTGTTATTTATGTAATTATATCTGCATTTTACAAATGAAGGAATTGGGGCTTAAGTAATATACCGAAAATCCAGTGCTAGAGCCATGAGTTTTACTCAAGCACTTCTACTTTCTTGGTTGATAACTCTTGAGATGTCCTGAGAGATTAGATTGGAAAGACGTGGCATTCCAGGCAGGGAGATTGTTGTGGAGGCTATTGAAATTATCAGGAAAGAGATGATGACAGAGGAATAGAGAAACAGACATGACGACACATTGTAAAATGGAATCAACACCATGTGTTGAGTCGGTATGGAGAATAACGTGTGGAAGGTGATTCCTGAAGTCTAGTTGTTCTTGATAGATTTCGCTACAACAGCAAACACAAAGGGAAGAATGGAGTTAGATGAAACTTATGATTTGGGTTTGGGGATGAGTTTAGCAAACCAGGACATTGTCGGCACTTCTACTCTGGAGCTCACCTAAGAGATCAGAATAAAGATGTGGATTTATTGATGACTTGGACTTATTCTTCAGGTTTCTTCCAGTGCTTGCTTTCTTTGCTTTGGTTTCTCACATCAACTATTATATATTGAGGGTTTATTTTTTTTTTCTTCTTCTCTTTTTTGACAGAGAAGTAAAAGTATGCACATAGTTTATGTAATGTGCCAATGTCATCATAACATGTAGACTTGGCCAAATAACCAAGTGGGAAAGATCAGAATAAGCCTTTCCTGTTTCTGTGTTTTATCTATATGATTATATTTGTTGTGTGCTGCTGATCACTGAAAATGAGATCTAAGCTTACTACTCCTTGGGCTCATTTTTCCAGCCACTAGGGTGTAAGGGGTGCCAGCGGTTCACCTGAGTTCTACCTAAAGCTTATCTCTTTGAAAGCCAAATTTTGGGTTCTTGTCATATTGGCTGACACTGCAGAGCTGAACATGGCATGCTGATTACCTTTCGCTCTGATGTCCTCTGCAGAAACTGCCTCTTTGGGAGCCAGGACCTGTGAGGATGATCTTACCGAGCAGCAGTTGAGGGCAACCTCAGGTAATTGGTCTTATTCTTTTTTTTTTTTTTAAGAACTTTTATTGAGATTCACTTAACATACAGTAAACTGCATATCTTTAGAGTGTACAATTTGGTATTTTTTTTCTTATTACTAATGTATATATGGCAATCCCAATCTCCCAATTCATTTCCCCCCAGCCCTCCCTGCTTTCCCCACTTGGTGTCCATATGTTTGTTCTCTACATCTGTGTCTCTATTTCTACCTTGCAAACCGGTTGATGTGGACCATTTTTCTATATTCCGCATATATGTGTTAATATACGTTATTTGTTTTTCTCTTTCTGACTCATTTCACTCTGTATGACAGTCTCTAGCTCCATGCATATCTCTACAAATGTCCCCATTTCATTCCTTTTTACAGCTGAGTAATATTCCATTGTATATATGTACCACATCTTTTTTATCCATTAATCTGTTGATGGACATTTAGGTTGCTTCCATGTCCTGGCTATTGTAAATAGTGCTGCAGTGAACATTGGAGTGCATGTGTCTTTTTGAATTATGGTGCTCTCTGGGTATATGCCCTGATTGGTCTTATTCTTGTCTGTTCTAAATGAGTTACATTTGTTACTCTTATAATTTATGTAATAAACTATCTCTGGAACTGCTCTAAGTAGAGCTGATCAGATCCCTTATATAAATAACTTAAATCCAGTATAGGATATATCAATATTATATATAATAAATTAAATGTATAATAAATTAAATCAAATATAGTCAATATTTGGATGCATACCTAAAGTAAATTCTTAAAGAACAAGTAACTTCTGCTAGATAATTTCTCACATCTACATTTATACACAATGAAATTTTACCTGAATGGTCAGTTTTATACAATGTGTAAGTCAATAAGCTGGATATTATTTTTCTCCGAGTCAAACAACCTGGATGGTCGAGTTAGTTCTGGTAATTAATGAGTTGATTGATTTTTATCGCCCTGTCAACACAATCACTAGTTCCTGTGCTTTGTATGGTTATGTGTGTTTTAAAAAAAAAAAGTGGAGGAGATGCCTTTTTAGCTGCCTTATATTCAGATAATTTAAGGGGAATTTCACCCATGTTGCTACAACACACCTCATTTATTTCTGCTATATAAGCATGACCCCAGTTTCCAGAAATATACAGTTGAGCTGAAATAATAATGTGCTACACAGAACAAAAAATGATTATTAAAAGTTCTTTGCATTCATAATGGGGTATTGAAATATGTTAAAAAAAAGTTGCAAATGAAACCATTCCTCCAATATAAAGTCAGGACTTCCCTCTTAAAAAAGCTTTCAGAGCAAAGTTTACCTTCACCCGTGTGTGTCTCATGAATACTTTTTATTTATTTATAATTTTTTTATTTTCTATGTTATTTTTCCCTAAAGAACTAAAGAACATATTTAAGATAAAGTAGCATAAACTCAGTTCTTCTTCCTCACTTCAAACCAATTAAAAAATTGTATTAATGACTGAATTGGAAGTAATAGGGTAAAAATCAAGACTGAGACAAAAATATCAAACTAAAAAAAGACCACTCCCTGTCAATATGTTTTTTATAATTTTCCAAAAATACACAAAAATTTATATCTTCACTTCAACCTCTCTGAGAATCTTTATATTTAGACACTCCCATACCTTCTGGATATTTTCATGAGGATATTCTACCGGGAAGTCAAATATAACAAATTCCAAATTGAAGTTCTCTTTTCTGCAAAATCATTTCTTCTCCTCTTTTATCTTAATCGATGACATCACACCATAGACCTAGTTACCCCAAGTAGGAAAACTAGGAATCATCAGTTTTTCTCAAAATTGCCAGGAACTGTTGGCATAAGTTGTGACTAAGGTAGATGAGTTCTTTCATTTTTAGACAGTATTTCTATACAAATAACTTATTTTCATATTGCAACAAATGTGATGAAGGAAGTAAAAGAGGTAATGTGCAGAGCAGAGGTTCCCAAAGTGTGGACCCCTTACAAGCAGCATCAGCACAATCTGGCAACTTGTAAGAATGCAGATTCTTTGGCCCCATCCCAGACTTACTGAATCAGAACTACTGAGGAGGGGCCCAGCAGTCTGTGGTTTAACAAGCTCTCCAGGAGACAGTGATTCCCACTAAAGTCTGAGGACCCCACCTGTGTGACAGGTGATGTGCTACATTAGAAGCTAAGTGGTCAGGGAAGGTCTCTGAGGAAATGACAGGTGAGCTGAGTCCAAAATAATGAGAAGGAGCCTATTAGGGGACAGGCATTACAGACAGAGGAGGGAAGAAGTTGGTCACAGTCTGTGAGTAGAAAGAAGGCTAAGTTGGAGAGAGATGAGTGAGTGAGGAAGAGAGCAACATAAGATGAAGTCATAAAGGTACGCGAAGGCCTGATCCTTTCAACCACAGTAAGGAGTAGTTATGTTATGTTATTTTAAGCAAAATAGGAAGCCATGGCAGGGCTCAAACAGGAGAATGGCTCGATTTTATTAAGGTATGCAGAATAAATTGTGGGAAAGCAAGAGCAAGTCTTCCCCAGTTATGAGACCATTGCAAGAAACAGGTAAGCGATTAAGGGTGCTGGCAATGGAAATGGAAAGAAATAGATGGATTTACTGTATACCAAATATTTTGGAATTGGAATTAATGGGACTCACTGATGGACTGTGTGCATATGAGAAGGAAAGAAGGAAGTCACTGATGACTCTTGCTTTTAGTAAGGGGTGGTACTGTTAACTGAGATGGTGGAGACCGAGGAAACACAGAGTGAAGTATGTTGAGAGGGGATCAAGAGCTCTGATTTGGGCATATTAATTTGATATGCCTTCCAGACATCCAGATGGAGATATAAAATTTAAAGCAGTGGATCTGGATGAAATCATCTGGGGAGATCATTATTTTTCCTCAAATCAAACATTCTTTGTAGGTAAGAGAATAGGGCTGAGGACCAATGCTAGAGACACTCCAATATTTAGATTTTTAATGGAGGAGGCCCCAGCAAAGGAGAATAAGAGGGAACTTTCAGAGGGGTAGGATGAAAATCACAATAGTTTCATGCAATGAAGTTCAAGAAAGGGACGTTTTTCAAGAAGGGGATAAGGAACATTCAATTGAGCAAAGTTAAGTAAGAAGCAAACAGAAAAGTGGCCACTGGCTTTCACAGCATGAAAGTCATTGGTGGCTTTGAGAAGAGCAATGGATGTGAAGCCAGGCTGGAGAGGGTTGAATAATGAATGTGATTTGGTAGAGAGAGAAGATGTAAAACAAAAACCAAAAAACCCAAACCAGACCAAAACCAAACCAAACCAAACCAAACAAATACTCCTTTTAGGTTTTATTGAAGGGGAATAGAGGAATGGGATAGAGCCTGGACCCCTCGTGTTCTTCCAAATTTTGCTTCCTAAATGGAACTCAGTGTCTCAACTAACAAGCATTGCCTGCCTCCTCTAATTCCAGGCACTGATCCTGGTGCTTCTGGCACCGTCACAAATAAGACAATCGCTGTTTTCGGTAAATGTGTACCTATTAGGGGAAGTAGGTAACACACATAATTTCTACATACTACGGTAAGTTGTTTGACACCAATGCACAAGAAAAAGAAAAAGACATTTATCCCAAAACATTACTCCTAGTACAACATTCAGGGAAGACTTTTTGGAGAAATAAGCAATTAATAATAATGATATACTTAGCATTTTTTAATACTTATTTTGTGTTAAGCTCTGTGCTGACTGATTTTTACACATGATAACAAATCCATGAGGTGGATATTATTAATACCATTTTTAAACATGATGAAACTGATTTTTCCAAAGCTAGGCTTAAAGGAAAGATGGGAGTTGTATAGTAGAAAAAAGTCATTCTAGATAAGAGAAAGAAACAGAATGGTATGTGTCATAGGAAGGAAGAGGGCATTGATGACTGTATGTGTCTAAACAGTGGTGCACAAAATGTGGTCCTTGGGCCAAAAGCTTTAGCGTTACCTGGGAACTTAGAGATGTAAATTCTCAGGCCTTACCCTAAACCTACCAAGTCAGAAGTTCTAGGGATGGAGCCCAGCAATCTGTGGTTTAACAAGTCTTCCAGGTGATTCTGGTGCTCTAAAATTTGAGAAGACTGTTCTTGAGAGTTAAGTGCTAGGTAGGAAGTGAAGAAAGATGAGACCTGAGTGGTAGATAAGGACCAGCTATTCTTGCCCTGTACAGAAGATTGAGCTTTTTCTTTATGTGATGGCAGTCACTGAAAGATTTTAAGTAGAGAAGTCAGATTTAAGTAAATCACGTAAAGGATAGATTTGGAGGGAGTGGGGACTGGACAGGGAGACAATGAAGGGGCCCAGGAAGGAATTCTTATAAGCCAAGTGTCTAGAATAGATGCTCCATATAAAAAACTAAAGATGTTTGAGTCACTAACCTCTGTTTCCTCTTCACATGGGCTTAAAAAGTATGTGGTGTTTTCCTTAGAAGACTCAGAGGGTTCCCAAACCCAAGTATGATAAAGCAATGGGAACCAAGCAAAACTGGTTGCTGTTTAGATCAGAGGGTTATCACTGAAGCAGATTTGCTTAGAAATTATATAATTTTGTAGAATAAATGTAGTGATTTTCCAATCACTTTTTATTATTCAAATGAAAATACTCTAAGCTACTCCTTCAAAAAAGTTTCTTTTCAATATAGCTTATGTTTTATGTGTAACTCATAAGATCATTTGAGGCATAATCACAATGATAGGGGAAGTTGTACTGTACTTTTATGATATAAGACTGTAGTATTATTTTGTCTTCTTCCTATTGTTTTGAAATGTTTTAAAATAAAAACCTTTTATCATTTATCTGAAAATTGGGACGTTCTACTGGACCCTAATGCATATTTTAAGCTTAACTACATTCATATCATAAAGTTTAACATATGAATACCATATTTTTTATTTTCCATGAAGCAGAAGAATAATTGAAATATATACACTGTGAATACAACAATATTATGAAATAATTTCATTATTATTCCATGTAATATGTTGAAAAAACTTATTAATGAAAATGAAAATTGCTTTAGCATCTTTATTTTAGAATTTTATGCAACTTAATATCCTTATTTTGGAATTTGATGTAATTTCCCTCAGTTCTAAGACATCCCTTTAATACATTTAATGTCATACACTTTTTCCTTTTTTCCTAAAATTCTCTTCCTTTTTTCATAAAATGTAAGCATCTTACATTTTATGGCATTTTACAGTTGAGGAAATGTGGTACTTGAAAATTAGAATGTAGCCAACTCTAGCCCTTAACCCCAAATCCAAGCTACAAGGTTTTCCAGAGAAAGTGGTTTCTCCACATTAATACTCTTGACTCTAAAGCCTATTTGTAAAATGAATGTCAAATTTATTTCAAAAACTCTCTTTAAGAATGAAAGTGATTTTTTTCTTCTGACTTGTAGGAAATTTTATGGTGTACATAAGTTACCCTTTGATTCTTTTTTGCGTGATTAAAAATTCGCCAAGTTCTATGGCTCCAAAGAGCCTACCTGTAATAAACAGCTTTCGCCTTGGAAACCACAAAACAGGTCTGAATTGCTGGAGCATTAGAGCTAATTGCCTGCCTACTTCAAAGGAAGAACCAGAAAAGGGGCGGGGGGGAGTCACAGAAGCAGAGGGAGTGCAGGCAAATCCACCTCTGGAGGTTATGAGCTGTGGCTTGGAGGAGCCGGGCAAAGTTATGGCCTCAGAACTGCTGTTTGCGATTAAGTTGATGGGGAGAGTCTATCCCACAATCTCTCCCTGCTGCTGACACAGAGTCTTTGTTCACATTCAGATTTCTCAAACTGTTGCCAGGGTCAGGCTGAGGTCAGACACCACAGTGATGTATAGAAGAACTTGTCTGGGAATTTCTCTCACACTTAAGACACATACCAGAAAAATGAAGAAGAGGACCCTGCAAAAATTGTCTGATGAGACGCAGACGATACTGTAGTTTCTCTTTTCGGACCTTCATAATTTTCGTTTTCTTCTCCTGACGCACAATGTTTTATGAACATGAATTGCGATAGCCCTTACAATTTTATGTCCCCTCAAGATAAGGACACTCAGTAGCACTCTGACGCTTCATTTTCCAGCCCTGGGGGAAAAGTCCAGTAAATCTACTCCAAGAACTCTCACATCCCTTCCCTGAGATTGAGAAGTAATTGCCACGGGCTGTCGCGTAGGTCTCGGGCCTGACGTTGAATGTCGAGTCACGTGTGTGGACTTGGTGGGGACACAGCCTAATCCAGTCATGATCTCAGCCTCCCAGCCTCCCAAGCGGAGCCAGACTACTGTCCCCACCCAGCCCAGCCCCCTACTGGGAGGAGGGAGCCTGGGTTTGATCCGTGATTCTCATTGATGGGTGAAAGCAGGCTACAGCCAGGAGAAGGGTTGATTCTCTCTTCTTCAAATACAGTTTCCACATGTATATGCCTGAAAGGGAAGCGTCCCCCAGACTCTCTGATGACAGACCCCTCCTGAAGGACCTCCCCTCTGCTTCTGTGCAGCAGCAAAGTGAAAATATGAAATCAATAGATTTGTGTGGTGCCTGTGAGGACGTACAGTCGAAACAAACTCTGATTTCAGATGTATTAAACGTCCCTTAGTTTTTTTGGCGTTTTCCCCATTGAGCCCAGAACTGGCCCCGCTCTGTTGTTTGGTGCTCTCATAGTTGTAGAGCATGGCTGGCAAGTGAGGCACTAAATAGCAATTTTTTTTTTTTTTTTTGGTGCTCAGCTGCTACATATGACAGTGGATATTTCATTCTGCTGTCAGAATGTTATTAAAAAAACATGGGGTGTGGAGAGGGCCACAATTTTCCCTTTCAATCACTATAGCATTTACAATGAAAATTTTATGCAGTGTGTAATTTTCAGTTAATGCTTGACACTTAAAATGTCCAGAGCCGCGTTTTGTACGGTTCTTGAAGGGTTAATTGTATCATGTTCTCTGCATAAAAGCTCTGCTTATCAAAAGCAAATAGAAGAGTATGCAAATGGGTGTCGATGACCTTTTGCCTTTCCAGGGTTAATTTATATGGTCATTAAAGATTTTATGAAATTGAGTAGCCTGATGCTTCAAATCCCATTTTACCTTCTTCTCCTCATTTATGTAATTCCTACCTGAACAGGGGAATATGATTTTTGTTTTTTGTGCTGCAATGAAAACAGCATGCCATGCTGTGGGGAGTTGCGAGTCTGGTTATCTGGCATTACTCAGATTGCTAAAAATTCATTAAAATGTGACATCAGCACAGTGAGAGACAAATGATCGCAGGATGAAAGAGAACAGTGGGCCTTTCACGGATTAGTGCTACACAGACCCAGCATAGAAGCTAACTGCATAAACAGATTAATCCACCAGCAGCGGCATAGCTAAGATTTACAGAATAATTAAATAGGGTTGAGTTAGTATGAGGATTTCCATGTAATCTAGCTGGTGTGAAACCTGCAAATGAGGTGTGGGGTGATGTGGTTGTCATAGAAGAAGTATACCTTCTTCTGTCCTATGCCCTGTATAGCTCCCCCTATGGAAAAAAAAAAATCCCAGTGTAACTGAAGTTTTCACATCTTACTCTGACAAATTCCAAAGAATTCCTCTGGGGTCTAAGGACTGAAAGTCGGGAGTAACACCTGTCATGTTTAACCCATTATTATCATGTTATTTTACTAAGACATTTTTCTGAGAGTTTGGTTCCTTAAATTGCTTTACATCCATTTTTAAATCTTCTCTAGCTTAAACTGTATTTCTGTGAAAAGATTTCTTTTAATGTAGTACAGGCACATTTTCTCAATGGATATAAAAGAAGTTGCTTGAGATTAAAAAAAAAAAACACAAAACCTGCATTGGTAGAGCCAGCAGTTTCTAATAGTGACTTTTGAATAAATTCCTGTTCTTATTTGAGAATGAATTCTGCAAATGAGTCATAAATAACAAAGTTTTTAAATGGTCATGTAGTTTATTTTCATGTGCGTTTTCCTGGGGTTTTCCATCCAACTGATTGGTCCTCCTTTCTTAACAGAAGAACAAAGTGAGGAGGCAGAAGGAGCTGTTAAACCTACAGCCGGGGCTGAGGAGGATGAGAAAGACACAAGTGAGAGAGACAATAATGAAGGCAAAAACTCTAATAAAGACTCTGGTAAGATGCTAGAATCTTTCACCTTTCCTTCCCCCACCCCCATTCCCTGCAATCAGTTCTTCCTTCACTGCCTCCCCCCCCGCAAAGCTTATTAAAAGCTTTTATTCATTTTTAAACTGTCTGAACATTCCCACTACTATTCATTGCATGTGCATTTTGCATGTGATTTCTATCAGTAGCCTCCCATTGACCTATTTTTAATCATAACCATCTGACAGAATAGATGTGGATAAGTTGAAGAATATTACAGGACGACCAGCGAGATTATTTTTTAATCAAATCAGTTTGTGTGCTTGTAATTTTTTAAGCGCCTTTCATTAATCTTAGCTATACTTGTGATTTCTCTGATGGCATATTAATTTTTCATAAGCACAGGATTAGATATCACTTGAATTTTTTCATTCAATCACATGTGCTCCCCCCCTCCCCAAACCACGTAACCCTAAAAATAAATGTTATTTTTCCTCGCTTTTTTACAACTTACACTCAGGAATTTGCCCTTTTTAAGGGCATCTATTTGAGGCATTTCAAACAAAATCCAGTGAAAAAGTTTACAGATGATTCAGCCTAAGAAGAGGAAATATCATTGAGAAGGGATTAGGTGCTGGGTAATTTTGATCTCCTAGAATAGACAAATCCCAGTAATGAAAGCTACTGTCTTTGAAAACAAACCTTCGTGTCATGACATTTACTTGTGCACAAACAAACCCTAGGCCAGCATCTGGTGTGGATACCTAAGGCTTTTTCTGTGTTTGATTTGGCAAATATATGACTTCATCCATGCTTTGTATGTATGAGATGGAAATCTATGGTAGCAATGAATATTACATTGGCTACTTTTGCTGCACGCTATACCTAGTTTTATTATGTTGGACTCATTGAAGCAGAAGAAGTGCTGAAACGGGTTCAAGCCTATTAGTTTCAGGTAGTCATCTATCTTTTCCTTGAATTCCAGTGACAGCCGCATCTAAAGAAGCTTGTTTTCACTATGAAGACATTGGGTCGTGCAAAAAATATCATTTTCACGTGCAAGTTTATTTAAACCTGAATTATCCCATATTTGTGATTCAGTCTTTGCATATCCAAGTTTTCCATTCCTTTCAAAAATTATTAGAAGGGCCTCCCTGCTACCCACCCCACACCGTTAAATGCTGAATTTCTCTCTGGAGTCCAGAGAGAAAAGTGCCATTTGAATTTGCGCCTAGGATACGGTGGCTAACATATGATTCTAATTTGATTTAAACAAAGAGGATCTAAAGTTGGTTTTGAGCCTAAAGCAATGTAAAAAAAAAAATTGCCCTAGCTGTATATTAATACAGCTTCTGAGGTCACTGACAAGGAATTTGAAGTACCTTGTGATCAGTGAAGGTCAAGGGTAGTGCCATCTAAACTTCATTTGAAAAGAATTGGAAATAGCAAGGAAGTCGGTTTAGGTCTAGGATGCACCTCACCAAGGCGAGCAGGGAGGGCAGGATTCTGCCTGCCTTCAGTGGTGATTTTCTCACAGTTGTGCCAAAAGAGATTGTGGACTATATTCCACGCCCCAACCCCATTCTTCGGAAGAATCTGTAAAACACACAGAACATTGGTGTTCGTTGAGTGTTCACGTAATACTTAGGAATGTGACATTGTGCTTGGTTTTAAGTAACTAATACCTTGTAAAGGATGGATTGTGGGAATCTCTTGAAAATGGCTTTGGTCTCACCAATGAGGCGGGAGTCTTGCTTGGAACATACCACAGATGCAAGGGCTCTATCTCCACCAGCCCAGTTTACTTCTCTACATAAATAATGGGCTCAATCACTCCCTAATGGCCTGATGAGTTATTGTCCTTTCCTGGGCATCTAATTGTACCATCTAGACAGGACTTGGGCATGTGAGAGGATGCAGACCATTGGATAATGATAGTTTTCTAAAACACATTTTTATCCCTGTAGAAATGCCTCCCCAACTACATTTGTAGGGATAAAAATGGGCTTTCGTACCAACTCAAAACAATTACTGAGATGCAAATATTTAGCCTCGAAACCTCCCAGACACCAAGACAGGTCTTATTACTGACAACTAACATGAACTTTTAACAAAGTTTTCTGCTTTCTACATTGAATCTGATTAGGTGAAAAAATTATTACATGGGTTTTTTTTCCTTGTAAGTATTTCTAATGATTGAATAAGCACTTTTGTATATATTGGTTTTCATCCTGATGTCAGTTATAAATGTCAAAAATGCTGGCAAATTTATAAATTAATTGCTATCCGAATGTGTTAGATGGGAAAACAGTGTGACCCCTCTTTAACACAGAATTTTTTAGACAGGAAGGAATTAACACATGTTGGGAAGACGATGTTTGTATAAGCTGTTGTACTGTGTTGCTGACATTAATCTCTAGGACTAGAGCTTTCAAAATGAGACTTGGCAATATGCAAGTTATATTTGTTGAATATTCATTCATAATAGAAAAGCCTCCTAATGCCTCATTTATATTGTCATTTAAATCTAGTGCCACTTTAGATTAATTATAATCCAAATTATAGCTCTGTGCACTACAAGAATTAATATAGAGTTTATCCAGATTAATACATTTGCATTGAAAATGTAATATGTCTCTGCCATGGCTAAGGGGACCACTTTTTAATAAGGGAGTAAACATGAGGAAAGATGGAAATTAACCTTCATTATTGCAATTAAAATTATCCTTTCATTCTAGTCTCATTAGAAAGAATACTGTACCAGTAATTTAGGCTTATTTGGAGTTGAATAACATCTTCTCTTATATCCAAGTTTTATAGTATTCAAACTTTATCAAATACATTGATTCATAAATAATAACTCGGCATTTTGTTTTATCTTTTTCAAAAATTCGCTTTGAGTACATGTGTGTTATTGGATTTTCATCACTTATTATGAGCATAAACCATTTTACAACCTTCTGTATTTTAGGGATTGAAAATTTATTAAGTAGGCGGCTTCTGAATTCAAATGAATTATATCATTTTTATATTAGCAATCTCATGCAAGTTAAATAATCCCTTAACTGACAGATAATCATTGGCTCATCTATTTGGCAGTACTTATTTGTAATTAGACTTCATTTTTTCGTTAAAAATGCATTAAAATGACATTGTCTTTTGAGGATATTGTGACGGCCTTAATAACACAGAATGAATTATGATCTCATTTCAAAGTTTTGTCTAAGGTAACAAACAGCGTTTATTTCAAGCAAAGTTGTAGATGTAAACTGTGAGTAATCAGAAAACTTAAAACCTTCCTAAAATTAATTGGCCTTTGTTTAACATATTTCTAGGACAAAATAATTCAGAAAAAGACCCCAGAGTTGATTTCCTATAATTTACCATGAAGGCCATAATGCCTGAGATGGTAACCTTTTAAGTAGAAAAGGCATGCATGCATTAAATATAATGTCTCTCATTTTTGCAAATAATCCTGGTGACCTGTTTTATCTTCAAGAGTCTGTTTTTGTCATATGTTATTGCATCTTAGCATTCTCTGCTGCTGCTGCTGCTTTTCATCAGTGACACGCATTTCTGGGGTGCCTGGCTAGAGTTAGGGTGTCTAGACTTTATAACTTCTCAGTTTAAAAAAAAAAGGTCTTTAGGAAGTTCCTAGCTTACATTAAGATCATGGTTTAATTAACTAGGTTAATTAGCCAAAAATATTGAAGCTGACACCTATATTGGGTGGAATACTACATCCAACAGTTATTTCAATGGCTATGAAACAGTGACCCTAAAACTTAACTCTTTTCTTGATGCAGCATGAATGTCCCTGAATTCAAAAGCAATTATAATCTTGATGATATTAATATACATAAAAATAATCTGGATTAACTATATCAAATATGTACAGCAATGGATAGTAAAGTCTTAGTAAAATGTTTCAACCTTGAAATCAATGATTTTTGATCCTTTATAGTACTACTATTAGAAAATATATGCTTATAAAAATGAGGCCATTCCTATACATTTAATAGATTCAGAAGTTTCTGGAAGGTTTATTCTGTTTTTGATGTTTCTAAGGCCTGCAAGCAACAAGAATTATGGAAATTCTCTTTTACCTTGTGTGTGACAGTATTTGATAGCATAGGGAATTGGACCAATTTATTATTTGGTCATGTCTGATTGTACCGTGTACCCAAAAGAATGGTAAGGGAATATGACATAGTATTATTCTCTTAAGGAAGCATATTCTTACTCATTATTGGGGAACTTTTAAAGAAAAATCTTCCAGTCTCACAGGAAAAAAAGCAACTGATAGATATTTGTTGACTTAAATGACAGTCATTTTATACAGCTTGATCTGACACCTTAAGCAGTAAATTTTATTTGCAAATCTTATATATCATATTGTCTTCTTAAGTGTTTGTTTTTAACACTTTTAAAATGATAGCACAAAATATATTCTGCTTTGAGAATTTTGCTTTAGAAGAGAAACATTTTTTTGATACCAAAATTAATTATGAGATAAACATCCCTGTTTTTGACATATCGTTGGATATCAAATACTTGGATATTGTTTAATCAGTGTAGTAAAATTCTTTAGTCTTTCTCAGATTTAAGTTCATTCAAATACGATAAATTATTTTTTCAAATATCTAGAAAGAATCTAAATTTGTCTAAGACATCTGTATATATAGGACAAATGTACCAATTCAAATAAAACCTAGTGTTTGTAAATCTAGAAATCAGTATCAGTGCAGTTTGTTTGGAAATGTAGCACTAATTCTGTACCTACCACAAACCCCAAGGGAATAAAATTATTGTTATTATGTTATTTAAGTTCTATGTTAATTTTAGTCTCCTCAGAGTCAGATTTACTTTTAAATTTCTTTCAGAGTTCAGGATTCCTAAAATTATTTATATGGTATAAAACATGCATCTACATCCAGGAAAAAAAAAAGAATGTATTTTTTGGTTCATTTTTACTTTGTTTCCATAACATCCTTGACCTTATTTTTAAATTAAAACTGGGTTATTTTGCAATAAGGTGTGATTTGTTCATTTATATGAACCGTATGTGGATTGAAAAAAAATCAAGATAAATCTTCATGCGCAGCATACAATCAGATTACGCCTAGACTCTATATTTACGCGGGGTCTGATAGCAATCAATGGTTTAGCTTCATTGCATTTCAAGATGTATTTGCACCCAGTTGTCCAGTGATAGTGTCCTCACCCTGGAAATAATTTAGTTGCAAATTGACTGGAAGATGGTGAAAATTGAAAGTTAAAATTAGAAATACTCATAATAAACAGCAGAAAAAAGGTCAGATGATGCCGCACTATGATGAGATTGGAATGGCTGGTAAATGAGGTTTTGTGTTTGTCGTGAGATGTATGTGACATGCCTACCCAATGTCGCTGTAATATCCAGCCTTGCAGAGGAGATTATCGGGAAAATTGATGCTGGAAAGAATTTTCTGTTAGATTGGGAAATTAGAATCACGCTCTCTCCTTTGATGTGTGTGAGGCTTCTGTACATTACGTTGCTCATCTAGGCAAAATTTTAAACCGTCTTTTAACACCGAATATTCAGATTAACCTCATAAAACAATTGTCTTCGTGATTTGGACTACAATGTTACATGCACAGCCAACTGCTGGAAACATCTAAAGCAAAGAATAAATCACAAAAAAGCAGTGGTGGATATGTAATGTGTAATTTTAAAATCCTACATTAACCCTGTAAAAACATTGTTTTCATTTGTGAATTATAAGTAGTCAGCTCTTCTTAGAATTTTGAAGTGTTTTCAGTGTCCCAGAATTTTAGAAAAGAGATAGGTAATTAAACACTAGCAAAAATAATTATTTCCTAAGTTAGCATTTGAGGATGGGAGTAGATTTGCTTTAATGTGATAAAGCTGTACTGAGACACCAGAGAGCACGTGCTATTGATGAATCTTTCAAGGTCACCCAGGGTTATCAAAACATGAGACAGGGGCACATTTTAACATATATAAAGTCCACTTAGTCAGTGGACAAAAAGAAGTGCGATTTTTGCCGTTTGAGATTAACGTCATATAAAAGTGCTTGCCCGCTTCTTTAGGGATTCAGTGGATTTAGAGGCAGAGATATTTGGAAAACAAAATTTTTCAGATTTCAACACGGTTAATCTTTTAAAATTGAGGTGTTCTGTTGTTTTTTGGGAATCAGGAATAATTACACCAGAAAAGGAGCTAAAAGTCAGTGTGGCAGGGGGAACCCAGCCACTCCTGCTGGCAAAAGAAGATGATGTGGCAACAAAAAGATCAAAACCTACAGAGGACAATAAATTCTGTCACGAACAGGTAAATGTGTGTGTGTTTTTCCCTTTTGCTGTGTAAGCATGTTTGTTTTTCAGTTATTGCCCTTGATAATTTTAGAGCCCCCAAACCATTCCATGCTGTTGAAATGTACGTAGACACTGTAATTGGCAAGGTCATTAACTTTTAGTATGACTTCTAATGTTCTGAAGTCATCAAAACCCATTAGCTAATGGTGGTCATGTTTATTCAATATTTTCCAGTTCTATCAGTGTCCTTATTGTAACTACAATAGTAGGGACCAAAGTCGTATCCAGATGCACGTCCTGTCACAGCACTCGGTGCAGCCGGTCATCTGCTGTCCCCTCTGCCAGGACGTCCTCAGCAACAAAATGCACCTCCAACTGCATCTGACGCATTTGCACAGTGTGTCTCCAGATTGTGTGGAGAAGCTGCTTATGACAGTAAGGATACCAAATGTTGATGCATGTGTGACATAATCTCTGTAAAGGTATCAACACAAAATCTGCAATTATTGTTTGATAGAAATTTATTTCTTCTGTGTTGCATCAAGCTCTTACTGACTGTGTGGTAGAAATCACAAGTAAATCACATTTGTTGTCTCTTGTGCTTTGGAATAAACCCCAAATATGATACAAGGCATAACTTATTCAGTAACACAGATTTTACAGCCTCCTTCTCATACCTATAATGTTAATCACATGATTCATGTGGGCACCTTGAGCTTCATATTTGCTTGGCTATCATTCCTTGGCTACAAAAACCTTCAAACTGTATTTAAAAAAAAGGAAGAGAACAGTACAGCATGGCAACAGCATTGATCTGAAGTTTGAAGGGAGAGCGTTGGCTTGTAAGAGTCACAGAATATCCCTGCTTTGCTTGGAAAAATGTAACTGGGATATGCCGCTGCCCAAGGGCAGACGTGATGGAGTCTGTGATTTCTGGGCTACCTTTGCCATGAACCCTTTTGGTGTTCACAGGTGCCTGTCCCTGATGTGATGATGCCCAACAGCTTGCTACTGCCAGCGGCCGCCTCTGAGAAGTCGGAGCGGGACACACCTGCAGCTATCACAGCTGAGGGGGCGGGGAAATATTCAGGTATGCCAGCCCCTGGCCAAGATCTGCACAAGACACCCTCAGGGCCTTGCATTCGTAATGCTGCTCCAGAATTATTACTACCAAAATTTTTTCTTCAAAAAAGCGCAGAGGAAAAAGATTATGGCATCTCCAAAAGCCATAGTTTCCAAGACATATTGAACATCTGGTTATCTGTAAACTGCCCTTGGGGGACCTAAGTATCAGGTGACCAGGAATGTTTTGTGTGTTCTAATTCCTGAACACTACGGTTATGGCCCCTGGTATCACACTGCTGGTAGCATACTGTCATTATGCTTTGACTTATTTTCTTCCCTATCCTGAAATTCTTTGAGGTCAGGGGTGATTTCTTATTCACCTTATATCCCCAGGGCCCAGTACAGTGCTTGCCACATAGTAGTTGCTCAATAAATATTTCTTCAACGATTCAATTAAGCAGAAACCTTTAGAGGCACCTACTTAACAATATTCATTGGCATTTAAACTGTAGACTTCCTATAAGCGACGTTTATGCTTTCTTGACACAGGTGAAAGTCCAATGGATGACAAAAGTATGGCGGGCCTTGACGATTCAAAGGCTAGCATGGAAATAAAGAGTGAGGAGCAGAAACCAACTAAAGAACCCGCAGAAGTGTCGGAATGGAATAAAAACAGCAGTAAGGATATGAAAATCTCCGATTCGCTGCAGGATCAGTTAAGTGAACAGCAAAAAAGGCAACCACTCTCTGTTTCGGACCGCCACGTTTACAAGTATCGCTGTAACCATTGTAGCTTGGCTTTTAAGACTATGCAGAAGCTTCAGATACATTCCCAGTATCATGCGATTCGGGCCGCGACGATGTGTAACCTCTGTCAGCGTAGTTTCCGTACATTCCAGGCTTTAAAAAAACACTTGGAAGCAGGCCACCCTGAACTGAGTGAAGCTGAACTTCAACAGCTCTATGCCTCCTTGCCCGTGAATGGCGAACTGTGGGCAGAGAGTGAAACTATAGCCCAGGACGACCATGCCCTAGAGCAGGAAATGGAGAGAGAGTACGAGGTGGACCATGAGGGGAAGGCAAGTCCTGTAGGAAGTGACAGTAGCTCTATTCCGGATGACATGGGCTCTGAACCAAAGCGGACCTTACCTTTTAGAAAAGGGCCAAATTTTACGATGGAAAAATTCCTCGATCCATCTCGCCCATATAAATGTACAGTGTGTAAAGAGTCGTTCACGCAAAAGAACATTCTCTTGGTCCATTATAATTCAGTGTCTCACCTGCATAAGTTGAAAAAGGTTTTGCAGGAAGCCTCCAGCCCTGTTCCTCAAGAAACCAACAGCAGCACAGATAACAAACCCTACAAGTGCAGCATCTGCAATGTTGCATACAGCCAAAGTTCGACCTTGGAAATCCACATGAGGTCTGTGCTCCACCAGACAAAGGCAAGGGCTGCAAAGCTGGAGCCCAGCGGTCACGTGGCCGGCGGGCACGGCGTCGCAGCCAACATTAATAGTCCCGGCCAAGGGATGTTAGATTCCATGAGTTTAGCAGCAGTAAGCAGCAAAGATACTCACTTAGATGCCAAAGAATTAAACAAAAAGCAAACTCCGGAATTAATCTCTGCTCAGCCTACACATCACCCGCCGCAGTCACCAGCACAGATTCAGATGCAGCTGCAGCA
This sequence comes from Hippopotamus amphibius kiboko, assembly GCF_030028045.1. Classification (NCBI taxonomy): domain Eukaryota; kingdom Metazoa; phylum Chordata; class Mammalia; order Artiodactyla; family Hippopotamidae; genus Hippopotamus; species Hippopotamus amphibius. Next base: position 109,487,856 of record NC_080190.1, on the reverse strand, counting down.
CGAGTTGCAACAGCAGGCTGCGTTCTTTCAGCCTCAGTTTCTCAACCCCGCCTTTCTGCCTCATTTTCCTATGACCCCGGAAGCGCTGCTGCAGTTTCAGCAGCCTCAGTTTCTCTTTCCATTCTACATCCCCGGGACGGAGTTCAGCTTGGGGCCGGATTTGGGCTTGCCGGGCTCTGCTGCCTTCGGGATGCCTGGCATGACGGGAATGGCCGGGTCCTTGCTTGAAGACTTGAAGCAGCAGATTCAAACCCAGCATCACGTTGGCCAAACTCAACTCCAGATACTCCAGCAGCAAGCACAACAGTACCAGGCCACACAGCCCCAGCTGCAGTCTCAAAAGCCGCAACCACAGCCACAGCCGCAGCCGCAGCCGCAGCCGCAGCAGCAGCAGCAGGCCAGCAAATTACTGAAACAAGAGCAAACCACCATGGCCAGTGCCGAAGGCCCCATCATGAAGGATGTACCCTCTTACAAGGAGGCAGAAGAGATTGTTGAAAAGCAAGACAAGCCAAAGCAAGAATTTATAAGTGAAGGTGAAGGGCTCAAAGAAGGCAAAGACGGAAAGAAGCAAAAGTCCTTGGAACCACCCATGCCGCCGCCCCGGATCGCTTCCGGGGCTCGAGGAAACGCAGCCAAAGCGTTACTGGAAAACTTTGGTTTCGAACTGGTCATTCAGTATAATGAGAACAGGCAGAAGGTACAGAAGAAGGGCAAAAGTGGGGAAGGGGAAGGCACCGAGAAGCTGGAATGCGGAACATGTGGGAAGTTGTTCTCCAATGTTCTTATTCTAAAGAGTCACCAAGAACATGTACATGGCCAGTTTTTTCCGTATGGAGCACTAGAAAAATTTGCTCGACAGTATAGGGAGGCCTATGATAAGCTTTATCCCATTTCGCCATCTTCCCCAGAAACGCCGCCTCCCCCACCGCCTCCTCCCCCGCTGCCTCCAGCTCCTCCGCAGCCTTCCTCCCTAGGGCCCGTGAAACTGCCAGCCGCGGTCTCTACTCCGCTACAAGCCCCACCGCCCACTCCCCCGCCGCCGCCTCCCCCGCCCCCGCCCCCACCCCCGCCCCCGCCCCCTCCTCCATCCGCTCCCCCGCAGGTCCAGCTGCCCGTGTCCCTGGACCTTCCGCTCTTCCCTTCCATCATGATGCAGCCCGTGCAGCATCCTGCACTGCCTCCCCACCTCGCGCTGCAGCTGCCCCAGATGGATACGCTCTCGGCGGACCTCACTCAGCTCTGCCAGCAGCAGCTCGGATTAGATCCCAACTTCCTAAGGCATTCTCAGTTCAAACGCCCGCGGACGAGAATTACAGATGACCAGCTGAAGATCCTGAGGGCTTATTTTGACATCAATAACTCTCCGAGTGAAGAACAGATCCAAGAAATGGCAGAGAAATCTGGCCTCTCTCAAAAGGTTATCAAGCACTGGTTTCGAAATACGCTTTTTAAGGAGCGGCAGAGAAATAAGGATTCGCCCTACAACTTCAGTAACCCTCCCATAACAGTTTTGGAAGATATCAGAATTGAGCCCCAGCCCTCGTCTTTAGAACATTACAAATCTGACGCATCCTTCAGTAAAAGGTCTTCGAGAACCAGGTTTACGGACTACCAGCTTAGGGTTCTTCAAGACTTTTTTGACACCAACGCTTACCCAAAAGATGATGAAATAGAACAACTTTCTACCGTTCTCAATCTACCTACCCGGGTTATTGTTGTATGGTTCCAGAATGCTCGTCAGAAGGCGCGGAAGAGTTACGAGAATCAAGCAGAAGCTAAAGATAACGAGAAAAGAGAACTTACGAATGAGCGGTATATTCGAACCAGCAACATGCAGTACCAGTGTAAAAAGTGCAATGTGGTTTTCCCCAGGATCTTTGACTTGATTACGCATCAGAAGAAGCAGTGTTATAAGGATGAAGATGATGATGCCCAAGATGAAAGCCAAACCGAAGACTCTATGGACGCCACGGATCAGGTGGTGTATAAGCATTGCACAGTGTCTGGCCAGACGGAGGCACCCAAAAACGCTCCTGCCCTTGCGGCAAGTTCTGGCTCTGGGACTAGCACCCCTCAGATTCCATCACCCAAACCAGAACTGGAGAAGACGTCTCCCAAACCCGAATATCCCACAGAAAAGCCAAAGCAGAGTGACCCCTTGCCGCCTTCTCAAGGCACCAAGCCAGCCCAGCCGTCAGCATCCGCTTGCTCAGACCCACCGCCGGCCTCGGCCGCTCAGCCCCAGCCCCAGCCACCAAAACAACCCCAACTTATGGGAAGACCTCCCTCGGCCTCCCAGACCCCGGTCCCCTCCAGTCCGCTGCAGATTTCCATGACTTCTCTCCAGAACAGTCTACCTCCACAGTTACTACAATACCAATGTGATCAGTGCACAGTTGCCTTCCCGACTCTGGAACTCTGGCAGGAGCACCAGCACATGCACTTCCTGGCTGCTCAGAACCAATTCCTTCACTCCCCGTTCCTGGAACGGCCCATGGACATGCCCTACATGATATTCGACCCCAACAACCCGCTGATGACTGGACAGCTGCTGAGTGGCTCTCTCGCACAGATGCCCCCTCAGACCACTTCCTCCCACCCCGCAGCCCCGGCCACAGTTGCTGCTTCCCTGAAGAGGAAACTGGAGGATAGAGAAGATAATAACGGCAGTGAGAAGGAAGGCGGGAATAGCGGCGAGGACCAGCACCGTGATAAACGCTTGAGAACCACCATCACCCCCGAACAACTGGAAATTCTCTACGAGAAATACTTACTGGATTCCAATCCTACCCGGAAAATGCTTGATCACATCGCACGTGAGGTGGGGCTGAAGAAAAGAGTCGTGCAAGTCTGGTTCCAGAATACACGAGCGCGAGAAAGGAAGGGCCAATTCCGGGCGGTGGGTCCAGCCCAGTCTCATAAACGGTGTCCCTTTTGCCGAGCCCTGTTCAAGGCGAAGTCGGCCTTGGAAAGCCACATTCGCTCCCGGCACTGGAATGAGGGAAAGCAGGCAGGTTACAGCTTGCCACCGAGCCCTTTAATATCAACAGAAGACGGGGGAGAAAGCCCACAGAAGTACATTTACTTTGATTATCCATCCCTGCCATTAACTAAAATTGATCTCTCAAGCGAGAATGAATTGGCTTCTACCGTGTCAACGCCTGTTAGCAAAACGGCAGAGCTGTCGCCGAAGCATCTTTTAAGCCCTTCTTCTTTTAAAGCGGAATGTTCTGAGGATGTAGAGACTCTAAACGCCCCTCCTGCTGAGGCTGGGTATGATCAAAATAAAACTGACTTTGATGAGACTTCGTCAATTAATACAGCGATCAGTGACGCCACCACCGGAGATGAGGGAAACGCAGAAATGGAGAGCACCACTGGAAGTTCTGGAGATGTGAAGCCAGCCTTATCTCCCAAAGAGCCGAAAACTCTGGACACTCTGCCAAAAACAGCAACCACGCCCACCACGGAGGTCTGCGATGAAAAATTTCTCTTTTCTCTCACGAGTCCCTCGATACCTTTCAGTGATAAAGAAGGTGACCATGACCAAAGCTTTTATATCACCGATGACCCCGATGACAATGCTGACCGCAGTGAAACGTCCAGCATAGCTGACCCAAGTTCACCGAATCCATTCGGATCCAGCAATCCTTTCAAATCTAAAGGGAACGATCGACCAGGTCACAAGCGTTTCAGAACCCAGATGAGCAATCTCCAACTCAAGGTTCTCAAGGCTTGCTTTAGTGACTACCGAACTCCAACCATGCAAGAATGTGAGATGCTAGGGAATGAGATCGGTCTGCCCAAACGTGTGGTCCAGGTGTGGTTCCAGAATGCAAGGGCAAAGGAAAAGAAATTTAAAATTAACATAGGGAAGCCTTTCATGATCAATCAAAGTGGAACGGAAGGCACCAAACCAGAGTGTACCCTCTGTGGGGTGAAGTACTCTGCCCGCTTGTCCATCAGAGATCATATTTTCTCCAAACAGCACATCTCAAAAGTGAGGGAGACTGTTGGGAGTCAGCTTGATCGGGAGAAAGATTACTTGGCTCCGACGACTGTTCGACAGCTGATGGCACAGCAAGAACTTGACCGTATAAAGAAAACTTCAGATGTGCTGGGCTTAGCGGTACAGCAGCCAAGCATGATGGACAGCAGCTCCCTTCATGGCATCAGTCTGCCAGCAGCCTATCCAGGACTCCCCGGCCTCCCCCCAGTCCTTCTCCCTGGAATGAACGGTCCATCCTCCTTGCCCGGATTTCCACAAAATTCAAACAGTAAGTCATTTCAAGGAGAGTCAGTCTAATGAATTAAGTAATATTAGGCAGCCAATCACATGTAACCAAGAGCAGGGTATGTTGGATCTCTTCTACTTTCAGTAAGTGAAACCATTAAGTTATTTGAAATATATATTTTAGTGGCTATAGTTAATAACCAGGAAGTAAGCCAACGTGAACATATCAGAAAAATAAAGACGAGGTAGCTCAGAGTCTTGGAAATATATTATTTATATCATTAGATCTTTATATCTTAGAAACATTCCCTTTATATACTCATTTCAAAGCTGATTTCAAATGGCATTTCAGCACAGACACGTGGCGTGAAATTTGGTATACATGTTAAGAAAGTGAAGCAAAAGTAATACATTCATTGGTATCTTAATTTATGTTATTTCCAAGACATACTGATTTTTTATTTTTTGGTTTTGTACTTTGGGGAGTTCCCCCCCTTAAATGCCAGGAGGTTCAAAAGCTAAGGGCCTTCTAGCCCTAGGAATTCCCCCGCATTACACCTAGCAGGTAATAAGTTTGACTACTAAAAATATGACTTCTATGATAATTTGTAACAGCATTGCTATATGATTTTCCTTTTAGTAGCATTCATTTTGTCACTTGTTTAAGTATACTTACAACCTTAAAAATATGTTAATATTACCCCACGCCTTTCTACCGCCACCCCTAGCCTCGGTTTATAATTAAGACAGAACAAAACGGTAAAACTGTTTGAGGCAATCCCAGGTGATGAATCCAATTCTGTGTTTATCAAGAGAAATGCAGTTTTTACAGTTTAGGTTTTGTGAATAAGTATAGGTATCCAATTATCTTAGGCTGAAAAAACTTGAATATAGGCTGCTAGGCATTCACGTAGCCACACATATAACAGAAGTTGCATCATATCCAAGATAGAAAAAGAAAAATGATTCATTTCTACTTTAAAGTAAGTTCTATTTTCCAAATTAACAGTAATTTTTTTTTATTTTTACAAGGAAGTTATGACATTCCAAAGAGACATCTAGAGTGAACTGATTATGTATATCTAGAAAGTTTCCAAAACAGAAAAGGAAAGCTTTTTTTCATTTTCCGAATTGGACTTTTACATAAATTTCAAATTTTTCCATTTCATCCTTCCCTTACGGCAATTTTCATTTTAATGCGACTTTGGAAGATATTCCCGTTTTAACTTTCAGCTCAGGAGACATGAAAACAATGGTATCAAATGACGTCTTGGCCATTGCTAGCTCATCTGGTTCCCTGTCCAGAATGACTTGTTGGCTTTAGAGAGAAGCAGAATGAATCTCCACATACAAAGAGTTTTCCCCAGAAAATTTCTGCAAGTGCCTTTCCTTTAACTATCACACCAGCTACCTTCCCCTGCCTGCCTGTGGGCGGGGGAAGTACATTGGGCTTAATTATCTGGATATTCTTGGGGCCTTAAATATTAGAGCTACAATTATGTGTTTTGTTTATACCTTTCAGTTATGTCAATTATCATTAAAGAATAATGCGATGGCTGATTTTTTTGCATATGAATGTATTAGTCTTCTAGTCTTACTTTATATTTCATTGTGATTATTGACATCTAGAAAAAATGTCTTATGTGGAAAAACTCCTATGATCAGTTATGTAAAAAAAGAGCTTTTCTACATGTCTAATGTGGAAAAATTCCACAGTTATATAAATATTGCAATTATGTAGAGTAAAATTTGGTATTTACACTGGGCTAAGAACGGTCCAAGTATTTGTGCTTTTAATCTACAAGTCAGCTTTGAGAGATGATTCTGTGTAGTCACCCCCTCCAGGTGGTGGTCAGAACATCATATTTTTCTCTCCCTGGGATCATAAGGCCTTTGTTTGGACAATGGGTCCTTTACTGACTAACCCTTCCAGTCTGTCACTCTGAAACTGGTACCCAGAGGGCCTGTGCAAGAGAAAGCCAGAGAGAAGATGTTTATGAAATATCAATACTTAAACAACCTAACCTTCCTTCTCATTCTACGCACCATAAATATAATTTACATCTTCCCCTTGAAACATGGGCCCTCTTTATAACCATCAGAGCTGTGGAAGGATGTTAGAGGCAGGCCCTCCTCAGTGAGCACTGTTTTTAAATGCATCAGGTACTGAGGACATCATCTATCTACTGCTTTATTAAATCATGGGCCAAAACAGACTGGAGAGTGTTATGAAGAGAAAAGGTCCAATTGGAATTTGCAATTTCTCTTGAATTAGTTCTTTGTGATGGCGTTTAAACATGAGCACAGCAGAGTTATCAGCAGGATCCCATCTGAGAGCCTGAATACCCACACTTCCAGCTCACATCTTTTTTAGGTTAATTGATCTGTGGTGGGTAGTGCTGAATATTTTAATCATCTCATGGAGTAGGGCTGTGGTTTTCCGTCTTTCTATCAGCATCCTTCTACTGTATTATTTTTCATCAAATAAGTATCTCCTTTGCTTTATGGAAGTATCACCAACTAGGTGAAATGAAAGAAGAAAATTACTTCATAAGTAGACTATTTCCATATCTTTCACATGCCCTGGGCTCTTGTAACAGTTTATCTATATGAATAAACTTTGACAGTATGACATGTTCACCTTGGGCCCATTTTAATGGGATTTAGTTATAGAAAAGGCTTCATTTTAAAGATACCCCATCCCTTTGAAGGGAGATTTCAAGGTTTTGTTCCTAAGAAAATCACTAAAAAGGGATTCCATTGAATGAGATATGCCGTAAAGTAAGTAATAAGTCTGATTCCAAAGGCTGCACCCCCAAATTGACTTGATTGCAATGTGCATGTGTTCAGTTTTAGGATTTATCAACCTCTAAATTTCCTGATTTAAATATCCATTTTATTCTTTTTTGGGTGCAATTCCTGTTCTGTTTTAGCAGCTTTAATTCTCATAAAACTTCCTTACTTTCTTTCCAAGAAATCTTCAAATTATTTAGTCTTTCAAGATCACAAAGAAGACCCTTTGAAGAGTAATATCCATCATGTGTGCCTGCTTCCTGAACAATGACTCAGCCCTGTGTTCAGTGTCACTATTTACTATTACTCATTTTTTAATAAAATGAATTATTTTCTGCTAAAAAGTTTTTCCACATTAGTCTTTTTCTGTCATGATCATATGCAAAAAGGGAAAGTGGCAGTAGAAAATCACATGCCTGTATACCTGGGAAAAATTAGAAAACTTTAAATTTACATTTTATCCTTTAGGATGTTAGCTTCCTTTGGCATTTTCTTCAAGATGGATAGGAAAATAACTCGATTTTCTATTTTTAACATATTTACTTTATTGTTTTAGGCAGTGTCTGATTTTTAGATGTTCCATTAGCCTTTGGAAATACTGCCTAACCCAATTTCCTTAAATGGAACTTTAGAACATGCCTTTTGCATTTTTTTCATACTTCAGTGTAATTTACTAGAACTTTTGGGGTAAATCTAGAGAAGAGTATGTCTTTAATAATTTTAGCACAATTGTCTTTGGCTCATGCACATAATTAGTTTTATTTTTCACCTCAAGAGTAAATTTTTCTTCTGGGAGACCTAGGTGGAAGCAACTTGGAGAAAAGGCACTAGTTCTACGTTCATGGTGAGACAGGCATTGTCTTCTGAAAGCATTACCTTTGGGACTAGGCAGCTGTTTCAGGAAAACAAAACCAAATAAAATGATGGTAATATGAGATTATCTGTAGAAAAACTTTCATCTCAGTGAAATTTCAGAGACTTGGAGCAGGAGTTAGAGAACAGGAAAGAATGTGTCTTTATAGTTACCACTACTTCTTTTGCATCCTAATTACTGTTCAGTTTTTCTCTTCTATATCTGGTTTTCATTTATCAGTTGACCACTGAACTTTTGACTGCAAACTTCTTCAAGTTTTTGTCTTTTAATAGTAGACCCAATGTACATTGTCCTTAATCGGCATCTCTTTTCCTAAAATTTTTCTTTAACAGCTGATTATTTAGCTCAGCTTACTCCTCAAGATGTTGAATTCCTAAAAATCCCTGATAGCCTTTAACTATAGTAGTGAGGATTTCTATTGCAGTCTTCTAAAAATTTTCATCACTTCATTCTGTGACCTCTAGATAGGAATTTGTAGACTCAATCTGATGGGAAAGCCTGAGTCAACAACTATTGATCTACTTGCTTTCTAACTCCCATTGCTATTTTATAAAGTCTTAGTTTCTTAAAATTTCTCTTGTCTTAAATTCTCATGTCAGAGAGAGAGGTGAGCTAGCAATTTCTTTAGATTTTATGGAGGAAAAGCACTTTGGTGGAAGAGGGTGCAATTATTGAGTAAGAAGTCTAGATAGTCTTGACCCAAAACTAAGATTGGCTTTATGAGTAGCTAAAAGGAAGCTGGTTAGCAACATAGTATCATTCTAACAAGGCAAGGAAGGATCTTCTGTCCTGAGTAAAGCTTCTTCCACCTGAATCACTCATGCCTGAAATCCTATAATTAGGTATTAATTATTCTGAATTAATACATTATCCTCTGTTAAGTGGAAAATACCAGAGAACATCATGAAATCAGAATATCATAGCAGGAAGAAACCTCAAATGATCCAATTAGTATGTATGGATCCTTTTCAAAAATGGGTATATTCATGTATTTGGTTTTTTTCTTGCAAATAAAATTTTTCTTGCAAATAAAATTTGTATACAGTTTCTTGCAAATAAAACTTTATTCATATATTTGGATTTTTTTTCTTCCAAATAAAATTTTATAGAGAGGCAAGTGGAAAGAAGACCAAGATACCAGGCGTCAGAGTGTAGGAATAAAGGCAAGGGAGTTGAGGGTTTGAGCTCCCAAAAGCAACTCTGTTACTTCACAGTTTTATCTTGGGCTGTGTCTAAGTCCCACGGAATCTAAGAAGTCTATCAGACGAAATTGGATTAGAGATCCGGGAGTTTACTCATTCATTCCTACTATGCCCCTGAAAATCTTAAACCATTTTCATTTAAATTTATTTAGAATGTGTCAACCATTCTGCTGTAAAATATAGATACTCGCTATCAGTTGCTCCTGGATATACAATGTCATTATTTTCAAGGATTGTGGTTTTTTTTTTTTTCAATATTCCAATTGTTAAACATTTGAGATTGATTTAGACAGGAAGATGAATTTGAATGGCAGCTCTAAAATTTAGTTTCCCCACCCCACATCTACCATCGAGGAGTAGTAGGTTTCTTTCTGTCAAGTCACTGCACAGCTCTAGGACTCAATTCTCTTACTTAAAAAATGGAATTTTAAGCATCTGTCCCCACTTAGCCATTGAGGTTATTGGAAGACTATTCTCTAGTATGATGGAAATTCCTTAGAGACTATTACTAATACAGCTACAGAAATTATTTCAAAGCAGGTCAGAAAAGAGTTGGGTGTGGTAAGGTTAAAAAGAAGAGCAGCCAGTAATAAGCTAGGCTAATTGACAGTAATATGATAATGATCGGGGTCAAGTGGAGATTGACTTGAGAGTATCTTGAATGCTAAGTCTAAGACAAGGTTTCTCGGCTGGATGAAGACCAACTAAGACACTGAAGTTCTTTTTCTAGCTAAAGAAATGTTTTTGTGTCACTTGTTTTTGTGTCACTTGTTCATTTTCTTAGCACCCAAATATTGCATTTAGCATAGAAGTAAGACTTTAGCCAATATTTAAAATATGGTTTTCTCCATAGCTGTGCACGAATAACTGAAACTTCATACACCTTGTCCTAGTTAATTCTTCCATCAGCCCATCAGGCCTCCTTTATGGTCCTTGTCCCAATCTTTTGGTAGCGAGCCTTCCCTCATTCAAGAATGAACCACCACCCAGTTAGGCTTCCAGTCTGTTCCTCTTGCAATCAACTTTATTTATTGTATTGATAAAAAACAGACTCAGGAAAGGCACAGACTTTTACAATTCCCATTTCTACCTTGAGCTGTCTTTTAGTTTGTCGCCCAACTATCCAGCACCTAAATATGGTTTTATAATAGGTTCTCAGTAGATTGAGTACTCGAAGTCCAGCAAAGATCTCTTGCATTTCAACATGAGTCATACTATACCCCACATGTGTCTGCCTGCTGAGCATTTAGCTTCCTTTCTCTAATGAGATGAGTCATTTTTGCCGGCTACAAGCAAACCTGGAAGAAGCACGTTTTGGGGGTGATAAAGTTGTGTGTTAACATATTCAACTCCTATCTAGTATTCTGTTCACCAGAGTGTCAGGATGGTAATGAGCAGTTTATCCTGCACCCTTAACAATGAAATCAGGCCTAACCACGCTCGGTCCTAGTAAAGAAGAGCTGTGACTTCACTCTCGGTTGTTTTTTGGTGTCTTCAGTGGACATTTACTATTGCTATTTAATTAGCTCATCACCTTCTTTATCTGATGCAAAGGTATTTTTCTACCAGAACTTAGGCAGACAGATTTCATGTTAGTTGATAGCTAATTATTTTTAGTGAACGTGGTAATTATGACTGCTCCAATGAAGGACAAGAGGGTCTGCCTTCCTAGAGGTACAGTAAAAACTGGCTAAAATGAAGAACAGAGGAGGAATCTTGCAAAGTATATCAATTAGAAGTACCCATCGCTGTTCACCAGGATGTTGTTTTTTCTAACTGACTCTCATATAATTGGAGCCTTTTGTTTTCTGAGTAAAATCTTGCTCAACTGTGTAGATTCCATTTCTGAGAGTTACGGTGGGGGTTAAAAACTGATAGAAGAAGGCTGACAAACACGGAAAAGCTGGTGCAGATGACTTGTCCTAGTGTGCGTAATACGTCTTCAAGTGCTTTTTAGGGGTTGAGCATCGGTGTGGCTCTGTGCACTGACAGTGGGCGTATCTCTGTTATCGTTCGCAGCTTTAACACCTCCCGGTGCAGGCATGCTTGGGTTTCCTACT